>NC_048299.1:230284707-230374707 GCF_013100865.1 Trachemys scripta elegans | reverse complement strand
AGTCTGTTCACACCAGACTGCAAGTATCTAACGTGTACACTGAAATCGCTTTAGAAATATGATGGACCTGCACCAAAAACAATAGAAATCTGTACAACATAGGAAATCTTGGCTGCTGGCTTGGATAACCCATAGCTGTTTTACAAGAATTTCATTTCACGGGCATATTTTGAACATAGATACGATTAAATATGTATTTACTACAAAAAATAAAGCTTTTAAACCTCAAAAATCAGAACTGAGAATTTGTTCGGCAGAAGATTAAGTCCAAAATGTTAGACTTGAGTTAAGAACATAAGAACAGCCATACTGGGTCAGACCAAAGATCCATCCAGCCCAGTATCCTGTCTACCGACAGTGACCAATGCCAGGTGTCCCAGAAGGACTGAACCTAACAGGTAATGATCGAGTGATCTCTCTCCTGCCATCCATCTCCACCCTCTGACAAACAGAGGCTAGGGACACCATTCCTTACCCATCCTGGCTAATAGCCATTAATGGACTTAATCTCCATGAATTTATCTAGTTCTCTTTTAAACCCTGTTATAGTCCTAGCCTTCACAACCTCCTCAGGCAAGGAGTTCCACAGGTTGACTGTGCACTGTGTGAAGAACTTCCTTTTATTTGTTTTAAACCTGCTGTCCATTAATTTCATTTGGTGGCCCTAGTTCTTATATTGTGGGAACAAGTAAATAACTTTTCCTTATTCACTCTCTCCACACCACTCATAATTTTATATAACTCTATCAAATCCCCCCTTAGTCTCCTCTTTTCCATGATGAAAAGTCCTAGCCTCTTTAATCTCTCCTCATATGGGACCCACTCCAAACCCCTAATCATTTTAGTTGCCCTTCTCTGCACCTTGGTTTGTCATCTGCAAACTTGCTGAGGGTGCAGTCCACACCATCCTCTAGATCATTAATGAAGATATTGAACAAAACCGGCCCCAGGACCGACCCTTGGGGCACTCCGCTTGATACCGGCTGCCAACTAGACATGGAGCCATTGATCACTACCCGTTGAGTCTAATGATCTAGCCAGCTTTCTATCCACCTTATAGTCCATTCACCCAGCCCATACTTCTTTAATTTGCTGGCAAGAATACTGTGGGAGACCATATCAAGAGTTTGTTAAAGTCAAGGAATAACACCAGAGACTTAGTATATTTTTTCAGAAGGATTAGAACCATAAAATCATAGAACCATAGGGCTAAAAGGGACCACCAGGCTCAACCAGTCTAACTTACTCCATGATTTTTCCAGGGACTGAGGTGAGGCTGACTGGCCTGTAGTTCCCCGGATCCTCCTTCTTCCCTTTTCTAAAGATGGGCACTACATTAGCCTTTTTCCAGTCATCCAGGACGTCCCCTGATCGCCATGAGTTTTCAAAGATAATGGCCAATGGCTCTGCAATCACACCCGCCAACTCCTTTAGCACCCTCGGATGCAGTGCATCCAGCCCCTTGGACTGGGACTTGTGCTCGGCCAGCTTTTCTAAATAGTCCTGAACCACTTCTTTCTCCACAGAGGGCTGGTCACCTCCTCCCCATGCTGTGCTGCCCAGTGGAGCAGTCTCGGAGCTGACCTTGTTCATGAAGACAGGCAAAAAAAGCATTGAGTACATTAGGTTTTTCCACATCCTCTGTCACTAGGTTGCCTCCCTCATTCAGTAAGGGGCCCACACTTTCCTTGACTTTCTTCTTGTTGCTAACATACCTAAAGAAACCCTTCTTGTTACTCTAACATCTCTTGCTAGCTGCAACTCCAAGTGTGATTTTGCCTTCCTAATATAACTCCTGCATGCCTGACCAATATTTTTATACTCTTCCCTGGTCATTTGTCCAAGCTTCAGGTCAGAATCAGGTCAGAAGCAGAGCCAAAGAGATTCTGTTGCCCACATTAGCTGGAGAGAGTTGTGCTGGGAAAGAGAAAAGAGGCCTCAGAATATTGGTGGAGAGATACAATCAGTTTCAAGTTCCTTTCACAGTCAGATAGTAGCAATTTAACAAATGGAGGTAAGCCCTACTGGAGCCATGTGCCACCATAAGAGGCAAAGCAATTCTCTTCCAGATGGTAGAAAAACTCAGAATTGGCAAGGAAAGGGCAAACATTGTACCCAATACATAGATGTCCAAGGGGTGGAACCACGGAACATGTGAAAATGTATAAAGAGACCAGTACAGCAGGCTTTACATTTGTATCTGTGGCATCAAGTGTTAGGTTCTTGTCATTTAAATCCACAGACTTCAGAGGGGCCTACAGACTGCAGAAGAAGCTCTTATTATGGAGGACAGGCAGGTGGTGCAGTTAAAAAGGCCACACATAGTAGCAGAAAGATCGAGCTAAATCCCAAACAGTGCTCTGTCTCTGAAAGAGCCGGTTTGATTATCAGCCATTCAGAAGAAGTTTTGGTTGGGAGGATAGAATTTTCCTGCTGGATCCCTGTAGAATTCTCTCTTATCCATCTCAAGACCCCTTTAGCTGTAAATTGTGAAGTCTCTGCAGCATAGGATTTTTCTTATTACTCTTTTGCGCCCACATTTTCCTTCACCTGTTCTTATTCTCTTGTAACTGGAATTCTTTCTTTCCTCCATGAGCAGGAAGAAAAAAATGAAGTTAGGAAAAAAAACAATGTGAAAGTTGAGAAATGAGGCTTGAGCTGCACTCTGCTTGTTGATGAGGAAGGAAAAAACTGTAAAGAAAGTTTGCATGCTGGAACTTATACATGATTGACTGATTGTGACGGGTTGGATCACAGAAACCCCCTTGGGAGCTGCCACCCGATGTGCAAAGACTACCCCTGCTTCTGTTTTCCCTGCCAGCTCAGGACTCCAGCACTCTGTCTTGCTGAGCCAGACACTCCCGTCTGGCTCCAGACACAGATCCAGGGTCTGAATCTCCTGTCCCAAAGCTGCAAGTTTCCTGAAAACAGCTCACAGAAGTGCGCTTGTCTTTAGCACTCAGATGCCCAACTCCCAATGGGGTCTAAACCCAAATAAATCCGTTTTACCCTGTATAAAGCTTATGCAAGGCAAACTCATAAATTGTTCGCCCTCTATAACACTGATAGAGAGATATGCACAGTTGTTTGCTCCCTCAGGTATTAATACATACTCTGAGTAGATTACTAAATAAAAAGTGATTTTATTAAATACAGACAGTAGGATTTAAGTGGTTCCAAGCAGTAACAGACAGAACAAAGTAAGTCAGAAGCAAAATAAAATAAAATGCGCAAATCTATGCCTAATCAAACTGAATACAGATAATCTCACCCTCAGAGATGCTTCAGTAAGTTTTTCTCAGACTGGACACCTTCCAGGCCTGGGCACAATTCTTTCCCCTGGTACAGCTCTTGTTGCAGCTCAGGTGATAGCTAGGGGATTCTTCATGATGGCTCCTCTCCCTCTCTCTTCTCTTCCCCCCTTTATATATCTTTTGCATAAGGCGGGAACTCTTTGTCTCTCTGGGTTTCCACCCCCTCTCACTGGAAAAGCACCAGGTTAAAGATGGATTCCAGTTCTGGTGACATGATCACATGTCACTGCAAGACTTCATTACTCACTTGCCAGCACACACATATACAGGAAGACTCACAGGTAAATACAGCCATCTGCAGACATTGGGAGTCATCAAGATTCCAAACCATCATTAATGGTCCACACTTTACACAATTACAATAGGCCCTCAGAGTTACATTTTATATTTCTAGTTTTAGATACAAGAGTGGTACATTTATACAAATCAGATGATCATACTCAGTAGATTATAAGCTTTGTAATGATACCTTACAAGAGACCTTTTGCATGAAGCATATCCCAGTTACGTTACATTCACTTATTACCGTATTTTCTCTAAAACTATCTCAGTTACATTATATTGACTTATTATCAAGTTTTTATAAAACCATATAGACTGCACAATATCACACTGATATTTTGCCTTTTCTATGTTAGTAAGAACAACTGTAATGATGTCCTGTAATTACTTCTCCAGAGTAGGGTGTGAGAAGATTGACTTATGGATTTGAGATGTCTTCTAAAAGTGGGGAAACATTGAATGAGACCGGTTTCACAAGTGACAGAGTGTTTTACACCTTATGACAGCAAAGGCTTCAGTTGCCAACCAACATCATGGTATATGAGCACATATAACAATCACAATCACATTTACAAAAGAAAGTCTCAAAAACAGCCACAGCCTGTGCCACTCAGGTATTCCAGCAATAACTCAAGTATGTGACTGATGACACCGTAAGATAACTTGGTTCAATTGCTGATCCCCCTTTGGAGATTTCAAATGTAAAAAGAGATTATGGAGTCATGGAATCACCAAACAGGAATGCAAAGTGAACTTTAGCAGACTGGAAACATTGGACCATGAACCAAAAAGCAATATTTTAATATAACTCTGACTGCCTAAAAGAGGAGTTGAATAAGACTCTCCCTGCCAGCCAACAAGGCATGTGTCATGGCCCAAAAGCTACACAGTTGGCTTTTGAGAAAAGCTAAGTGAGTTCTGTCTTCTAGGTTCTTTCTGCATTCATGGATTACATGCCCAATGACTACTATAAATACTAAAATGAGGATTAATTTGGAGAGAAATGGAAATAAACAGATTATCATCACCAACAACTGTATGAAAGCAATAATTAGCATGGGCAAGTGGAAGTTTACATACCTGGACAAGGAGCAGCACAAAGATATTAGAACCAAACTACATGAGTTTGTGCATAGTTCTCTGTGTGTATAAAGCGCATGGCCACACATCCCTCGGCCCATGCCGCTTCCCACAGCCTCCATTGTCCTGGAATGGCGAACCGCAGCCAGCGGGAGCTGTGATAGGCCGAACCTGCGGACTCTACAGGTAAACAAACCATCCCATTCCATCAGCGGATTTCTCTGACAGGCCGTGTGCCAAAGGTTGCTGATCCCTGGTATACCCCATGAAGTCAAACCAAAAAAGCCATGTGCCACCCCTTTAACCAACACATAGGAGAAAAATATTATTTATGAATTACTTAACATTGGGTCCAAAATCATCAGACATGTAGTATTTGACACATCATGTACAATTCATACATGACTAAAAGATCAGTATGTCTGAGGGATAGTGCATCACACATTTCAAAGGGACTTTTTTCCAGTGTTATCACCATTTGCAGCTAGTTATTAAAAGATCACTCAAAAGTAAGCAATGGAAGGAACAGAACACAATCTGGGACAAGGGTGGGGCAGAGGGGATGAAGACATGCAAGACTGTAAGCTCTTACTGAAAAGGCAGCTAAGAAACCTTTTGCGCTTCTACTTCAAGTTTTTCTTATAACCCTGGTCTATGTGACAGTATTACTATGGACTGCAAAGCTACATGGGCTCTTTAAATCTTTTGGGTGAACCAAATACAAACAAATGTGATGGACTACTCTAAAAACATGGGGATTGTGCATATATTTCAAAAAGACATTTGCCAAAGATTTCTCCATTCACAACCCCTTAGACCAACCCATAAGGAAAATTTAGTACGATTAGTATAAATTAATTCCAGTTTAAAACACACAGTCCATAGTAATAAATGCTGTTGCTTAGAATGTAGTTTAATTTGCACCAGACATTGGATTAATGTAAACGTGTGTATCCAGAACCTCTTTAGGATCCAAGAAGGCACTCCTTGACTTTGGGATCATGGAACACTGGATCATAAGTGTTTCAACTATTTTTTAAAAAAATAATATACATGTCCCCATAAAAGAGGGTAGATTCACTGACTCCAATCATCAGCTAGTATAAATTGACTTCAAAGAAGTTATACCAATTTACAACAGTTGAGAATTTGGGAGTATTGCATTATGTGTATAACTTAATTCATCTCTATTTTTTTTTTAGCAACTCACGGACTATGTCTGCCTAGAAATTGGTAGGTAACCCTGGAGCCTCTCTGCCTGCCTTTGCTACTGCATAAACACTAGTACTCTTCTCAACAAAAAAGTTACCAGGGAACTGGCAGTCTGGGGGAAGTTAGTGGGTAGTGTAGTATATGTTAAATGCATGGACGACAAAGGCTCAGAAATTTAATAACCTTAATTGGCATGCATATTTTCTGAATTAAATTTCTAACTTTTCTAATTTCATTCTGTATTTTTAAGAACTTCTATGACACATATTCCATCCTGAACGAGAGTGTGTAAGTTACTTTCACATTCATGAAGCATGCTAGAACAATAGCCGTGGAGCGAGAAGTCTTCTGTGCCCAGAATAGGTACAGCTGGATAGTGCGAGATTTACCACTCACTCTCTAATCAATCTGCCACAAGCTCACTATGGTGTGAGTAGTACAGTCACCATTCCCATTCAATCCATTTCTTTTTGGTGCCATTGTCAACAAAGGTGCTGAGAGTGTCCCTTGTGGGTGTGATTTTGTTACACAAACACTTGTTCATTAGCTACAGCTCTGAAACCACCAATTAATTTCATACAGGCAAAAGAGCCACTCAATAGCAAAATGTTTTGGTCACCACACAAAAGGGGTTAATTAAAAACTGACAACCTAGGTGACAAACACTTCCATTCCAACCCCCATCCTGAGCTCTTCACTCATCCTGGCTCATTTTGAAATTGGACAAAGTATGTTCTGTAAGACAGCAGCAACTTAAGGTATTAAATATTAATAATTAATTACAGCTCTACCCCGATAGAATGCGACCCGATATAACACAAATTTAGATATAACACAGTAAAGAAGTGCTCCGGGGGGGGGAGGGCTGCGCATTCTGGTGGATCAAAGCAAGTTCGATATAACGCGGTTTCACCTATAACGCGGTAAGATTATTTGGCTCCCGAGGATAGCGTTATATCGAGGTAGAGGTGTATTTATTAATTGTGCTGTGTCTAAATAATGCTTAACTTATGGGTTAGGCCAAATGTATTACATAAGACACAGATGATTATAAACAACTTATATATCTATTTCGGAAAAAAAACTGCTTCATTTTATAGAGAAAAGAATGTGCATCAGGCATTCTTTCAACATTTTGCTTTTTACTTTTTAATTTTTCTTCTTGCCTTCACAAAACAGGCAAGATCTTTTTAAATGTCTAGGACGGTACAGTTTTATGCAATATATAAATGAAAGCCACAGAGTGCCATATTTTCATTCAAATTAATGCATGGTGTTAAGATATAAGGCTTTTTCATTCTATTGTTTGTGGTGGACTGACCATGAAATTTTGGTTTTTTTTAAATAATGGTTTTCCAACTTTTATAAATCTCCTTTTTTTACTTAAAGGGATTTTCTTACAGTTAAAAATAAATAAAATCAGGTTTTATTTAGGTTAAATGAACAGTATCATTTTAAAAATGCCTTGGATGTTGCTTTTGATAGTCCTGTGCTGCTATGTTTTGTTACTTCCACTTTGTGGTTGAGCCGCATTAAAGCTTCAAGGTACTCCTTTTCAAGTTCTGTGAAATCAGAGTTAAGAGTCACAAAGACATCATGCCAGTGGGCTTCTTCTGCAGTAGGCACATTTTGATTGTCCACTGACGACTGCCCATGCTGCTGAACAATCATCTTTAGGTAGTCCAGCTGTGTATTTAAATCAACAGAAAAGATGGATATGACAATAAGCAACCACCGCAGTACAGTACAATGAAGTTAACCTTTCTGTCACTCTATAGAGTTCCTTACTATTGAATACATATTTACTTTACCATAGTCTATTATTCCTCTGTTAATTTATAACTCTTATGTACCAAAGAAAGCTTTTCATAGTCAGCCTTTACAAGCACCTTTCATAACTTATTCTAGTATGTCTGAAATAGTTGCATTGGTCAGAATCATTATCTTGTAGTTTAGCAGTATTTCATTCTACATTATACAAATAAAATGTTGCCAAAAGACATTTGTCTAAACAGTATAGTTTGAGATTTTCTACAATGTGAAGAATAGTAGTGATAGGATATCTGTTTTCCTTGCAGAATATAATTTCAGACTTTGTTGAATAGTATGTTTTCGTTTTTAATTTGCAATTTCCATCACTCATTGTTGAATGTCATTAAGTATGTTCTTCAAATCCCTTTCTATTGTGCAACAAAAGGAATTATTCTCTGTGGCAATCTCCAGTCTGCAAAGGTCATTCACTATCAGGTTTACTGTATACACCTAATTTTATATTGCGTAATAAATCTTCAACTGCCCCTATATGTGACAACTCTGAAGGTTCAATCAGAGGTTGGATGTATCAATGTTTAATATATCTCTCAATAAAAAATTAGCACGTGTCTTCAATGAAAATAAATGTTCTTGGTTTATGTGGCCTGCTTTACAGGACTATTAAAATGATTTTATTACAATTTTAGTATTCAGATAGGTATAGTAACAAAGTTAACTGTTAGACTTAACAAAGCACAATAAGTGATGAAACATGAATACCTTCACAGAGAAAAAATCCAGAATCAACAAACCTGTAGCAACCACCTAAATGCAAGTAAAATATATAAAAACAAGAAATCTAAACAAAACAATCAGTCATTTTAAATATATTTAAGATAAGCACCACCTATACATCCACACTGGAAAAATTCTTTGGGCAGCATCTTTAAAGGAACAAGTCTTCAAAATATCTTAACCCAGAGACTGCCATAAATGGGTTATTTGACAAATTACTACATCCTTGCATAATTTACCAGTATGCTCCACTCATGTCTAATAGCTTTCATTGCTAGTTTCCCTGATTCAATACTAGATATCTTATTTTCCAAATCATAGAGATTTAAGTGAAAACAATACAATCAAAAAGTAATTTGAGATTTCTTGGAACATAATTTAATTTTTACTTTGTCCAGTAAATATTTGACAAATATGTTTTAAAAGCATTTGTATTCAAATATTTTAACTGTGCAACTAAAATGTATAAATTTTGTAAAAAGGAAACATTTTCCTTTATCTGAATGATATTAAACATGAATGAATAGGGAAGTTTGTTGATTCTAAATGACTATACTATGCAGATTATTGACAAATGGCTATTAAAAACAAAGGTATTTTTTAATTTTGATGCAGTCACTTAAACGGACAATGGGAAGCCAGTATTTTGATGAAATCAGATGACTCTTACGTTCAGCCATTCTAGCCAATAAAACTTCTGATGGTTTCACTTGTGCTGCAGTGAATTTACTATAAATCCCACCAGTGTGACAGATTCAATCAGTCCATTTGTTGTAATGACAGGTCATATTTGCAGCAGAATGATCCAGCACCAAATATTTCAAAAGTCACCAAAGATATTAAAAGTGACAAATAATGGAAAGAGCAAGAAAAGTGTAATCTGGATTTGGCAGTAAACTATAATCTCAGACACTAACAAAAAAAAATCCCAACACACAGATATTTTACATAAAAACATATGTTAAAATAATGTTATGGTTAAAGATACCAAGTGACAAAGACAAGATATTTTAGAGTATAATTGTTGCAGTTGTATACCCTAATCTGTCTCTAAGGTGCCACAAGTACTCCTGTTCTTCTTTTTGCTAAACTTCACAGATCTTTTAAGCAATTTATAATTATTTCCTGGTTTAGTGTGTTTTTTAAACTGTTAATTTTCACAATGATTTTCTGTTTTTTAATCCTGTTCTCACTTTCTGATTGAAAGCAGCATCCGAGAGGAAGCTCTGTGAAGATATCTGGGGCAGAAGACAACAGTAGTTGTTAACAAGCTGGGTTACAGCTGCTGTATGACAGGTTAGGCGGTTCAGTCATGTAAGGTGCTGAACACTCTGGGCCAATACTGCACAGGATTTAAGTGCATGCTTGACTATAAGTATGTGAGTGGTCCTATTGCCTTCCTGGGAACTATTTGTATGTTTAAGTGAAGCAGAGGCTCAAGTGCTTATCGAAATAAGGCCAGAGTCCTCAGCACTTTACAGGATCAAGCCCCCAGGGTGGCTAAATATGGTTTATGGGGCTTACGTTTTTGCACTGATGTTTGACAATTTCAGCACTTGTTTACAAAATAGACACTGAAAGAAACAAATGAAATTTAACAAAATATTTCAAAGTGGTTCTTTATCAGTCATTAATAAACGTACTTCAGAATGTGCCTTGTAACATTCTCAAATTCTGAGGATTAAAAAATATAGTTTTATCATTTACCATTGACATTGCCTCAAGCTAGACAACAACTCAATGGTACTTCTTCCATTTTCCCACTAGGACAGTTTTTCCTTAATGGAAGTGCACAAAAAAGGAAATGTTTGCAAGTGGATTGATTTGTTTAAATCAGTTGCTCAGATTGGGTGCGAGATCTCCATGAATAACACAAGCTTATTTTTTTAATACTAACTAACTACTAAACTATGTATCAGAAGGGTAGCCGTGTTAGTCTGGATCTGTAAAAAGCAACAAAGAGTTAGTTAGTCTATAAGGTGCCAGAGGACTCTTTGTCACTTTTTTACTAAACTATGCTAACTATACAGAACTACAGTGGATACGATTTGCACACCTGACCAAAGACTTGCATAGGAAAGGAGAGGGAGCTCCAACAACTGTCATGGGCAGAAGGAAGAAACTGAGGGAGATAAGGGGTGCCTCAGCCCTGTATGCCTGTGTGTGAGACAGCAGAGGGTGCTCATGCAGCCCCTATGGGAACCACTAAGGGAAAATCTCTCCAATAAACTGTGCACTGGAATGAACAAACATCTACAGCGGAATGGAGATGTGCAATCCCTCAAAGAACTGAGGTTCCTGATTTGCTGCCCTTTTCTAACCCTTCACCTGTCCAAACAACTCCCTCCCATCCTAGTTTACCGATCTCCCATGACCCCACTCTCATATCCTCCCTTCCCCTTCTCCACAACCTCTCACTCTTGTCAGGCTCTTTCCACTCACGGTATAATATACATTAAACTCCCCCACTTGATTTCACTTGCCTCTAGAACTACCCTTCTCCCCTTCACCTCAAAACTCATTGAACACACTGTCTACAGCTGCTGTTTGGAGTTCCTTTCCTCCAGTCCCATGCCTTGCCAATTTGGCTTACAGCCTCTGTAATCTATTGAAACTGCTCTTAAAGTTTCTAACTACCTCTTCTTTGCTTCATCTTAGGACCAGTATTCTATCCTCACCCTGCTCAACCCCTCCACTGCTCTTGGCAGTGTCAATCACGCTCCCTTTGAAATCTTGTCCTCCCTCTGCTTTTTGTGACTCTGTTCTCCTCCCACCTCTCTAATTGCTTCTTCAGTGTTTCATATGGAGGATTGTCCTCATCACTGCTCCAACTTCTGTGGGAGTCCCAAAAGGCTATGTCCTGCTCCCCCTTATCTCTCTACATCCCACTTCTAAGTGATCTCATTTACAAACATAACTTCAGCTATCATTAGACTGACAACTCCCAGATCTATCTCCCCATTCTGGACCTGTCTCCTTCTGTCCAGATAACCTTGATCTGTATTTCTGACATCTTCTCGTATATATTTGGTCACCAGCGTAAACTCAGATAGCCAAAATGGAGTTCTTAATCTTTATCCCCAAGCATTCCCACTCCATCCTCACTCCCCATGGACAAGACCATCATTTTCCCTGTCATTCAGGCTCATAACCTAATAGATTGCCTTTGACAAAGCCCTCTCTCTAGACCCACAGATCCAGGACATGTTTAAATCTTGCTATTTCTTCCTGCACATATCCAAGATCCAACTTTTCCTGTGTATCCCATAAAACCATGCTACAAGGACCCTAGACTGTTTATCCACCCCCAGATGCATCTCTTTTTCCTAGAACCTCTCTATTATTCTCTTTCTTCCTACATCCTCCCTCAGTCATCTCTGTCCTAAAATCTCTCCCCATCAGCTTGACAGTCCACAACCACCCCGTGAACAACAATCTTTTCTTCGTTCCTCTCTCCACCTTTAACTTTTGCTCTTGAGACTCTTCCCAAGTCACCTCTCACTTCATCCAGCTGTCCTGTATTACATACTGCCTCACACCTCCCACTGAAGCAACAAGAGAGGTTCTGTGTTTGCTGCGCTGGGGTGGCTGACTCATCTCCTCCCTGTCTCCTATATTCTAGCTGTCTGGATGCCACACTCATAGAGGAAGTAAGGGCTGGAAGAAAGGCAACTAGTATGGTCACAGTGACAGGACTTCATAACATGAAAATTAAAAAATGTCCTGTCTCCTAAGATGGGGGACATATGGCCAAGACTACTAGCAAGTCTGTTAATACAAATTTTTAGTTTATTTCATTCCTTAAATAGGGACAAAGTGAATGATCACAACTCTCTAATTTTTAAAATGTAATTTATTGCTATGCTGGAAGGTGTTAGTGGTTACTCTCAAGTATGTCTTTGATCTGTAGGCAATCACACACCTTGTTAAACTTGATGCCCATGCTAGCCACCCTTCAATCAGCCTATAAGGAGAAGCAATTAAGCTGCAGGCAATGGAAACTACCACCCAAGGTACTAGGCCACATGAAAAGCCATTTAGCAGCTAAGACATGTGGGGCAAGGGGTTTCCATGGCTATTGATTGACAGCACAGGAGTTGGGGCATTAATAGTTGCAGATGATATGTTTGTAAGAAAGCAACCAGAAAGAAAGTGAGAAGAAAGCCAGAGAAGCAGTTGTGAGCATGGCTCTGGGAAGAAGCACAGAGTTCCTTGGGGCACAAGACGGACTGGAAAGGCAGGTTTTGAAATTGTGAGCAAAAAATTACTTGCTGTTATTTGTTCCTACTGTGTTTATTTGTACATTCTTTGCAAATAAATAGGACTGAACCAAAAAAACACTTGACCCTCATCATTAATTTCTCATCCTAACGGAACCAATTCACTAAGGCACCAAATATTGACTAAGCACTTGGGTCAAGGAGCAATATATTTTATTATTTATTTAGTTAAGATATCAGTTCCTTGGTATATTTTTGATACTTTCTATCTATATAAAACAATTAATCATGGCTCTAATTTTACCTCACTTTCCCATATCAAAGCAACGTACATGGATAATACTTTCAGAATTATTTCTGAAAACTGAGGGACACATTTCTCCATACTTAAGGTGGAAGTAAACTTTATTTTAACAAAACCGATTTTCACATAAAACAACCTGAGCCTTTGAAGGGAAAATTAAGGAATGATTATGGGTCATCTTATCACAAGAGAGAATTGTTCTGCAAAGTTTTAGAAAAACTGAAATGTCATTTTAAAAGACATTAAAAAATTGATCTGTTCACTTTTGACATATTTTCTTATTACTTTTTGGCTTGTCATAACCAACAAACTAGTATCACCCAGACATTTCAAATTTGATTTATTTTGCTGGGATTTATAAGTAGAAGTGCCTTTCCCTATTTTTGAGGTTTCAGGCATTGCAATTAATTAGGTATTAAAAGTGGTTTTCACATAAAACAACGCATGATGCCCTACAAGGGAAAAAAGCATACATATAATGAACATGTGAGTAATTCATCTGCATATATCACACTCAATTTGGGATGCCAGTAACCAAGGCATTGTGGTTTAATTCAGGAAGAGAGTATGGAATGTTTTCCACCTTTCCGCCTTTGGCTGCATGTTTCCCAAGGTCTCAAATTTTGCACTAAATTAATAAATCCAACTCTACCATAGGAAATTTAACCCCATGGGTAATTCATGTCTGCATATTTTATACTTATGTGGTACACCCAGCATCCTAAGGCTGTAGGATTCCCAAAGTATTTCACTTCAGATGGAATTCTCAGGCAAAAATCTTCATTTACTTGTAGTTAAGGCTGGAGTGCCACTAATCTTCATAGTTAATGTTCAATCTAGTTCCAGCTACTTGTTACAAGCAGGACAGTAACTTTTTTCAAGCAAATGAAAAATCACATTAATAAACCTGAAATTTCATATGCCACATATTAGCTCAGTTTTTATTCTGTTGTTGAAAGCTTAGGACAAACTGGTCGTGGTATTTTGAAGATAATGGGGGTTACAAAATTTACCAGTCATTAGTTTTTCAAACTTTTCCTAATGCTTTTTGACTCATCATATCATCACAATAGCTTAACTCAGAATCTCCATTTTGTTTTGCTCTTTTAGTGTTTAGCTGTGCTTTCAACTAATTTTGGAGGGATTGGATGTTACATTATTTAGATACCAGCTGCTTTTTTCCTGTACAGCCTATTAGCATTTAAATTACATGTATAACGTTGATATAGAAAGCACACATCAAACAGAAACTGGGCTTCGAAATCCTTGTCTACACACAAACTTTCATCGGTTTAATTAAACAAGTGCAAAGGGCTAGATGGACACTCTAATTAGTTTAAGAGCGGCTTATTTCAGTTTAAACCCATTCCTAATTGACCTCAGCTAAATCAAAATAAACCATTCTTAGATTAATTTTTTTAAGTATCCACACAACTTTTTGCACTGCTTTAACTAATGTAATTTAAAATCTCACTTTAAAGTTAGACAATGCAACTCTGCATGTAGACAAACCCAAAGCCAGGAAAGGAAAAGTTAGAATCTGAGCTCCTGCAGAACACCTGAACTTCAGAAGAAAGACTCAGAGAGAAGTTCACTCCTAGCATGTTTAAAAGTTCTGCTATAGAGGGCTCCCCAAGTTCCTCCTACAAGGTTTAGGAGCTCAGCTGAGGGAATGAGGCAGAGATGAAAGACTGTTCAGGAAGATCTCAGAGGAAGTTTCACCAATACAGAGTCTAGATACATGTCAGGAATAGAGGTTCCCAGTCATCTACTCTTACATAGCTCAGGAACTCCGGAAGAGGAGGAGGAAAGAAGTCACTCACCTTCTGAGCTCTTGTGCCTCACAGCAGAAAAGAGAGGTGGGACGGTGTCAGGTTATTCGATGGATTTTTAAAAAAAAACCTGTAGAAATTCCCAGGCAAAACACTTAGTTCAGCTATATTTAAGGTTAAGCCAAAATTCCTGTAAGGCAACATTCATTTTCTCAAAAAAATCTACAAATTTTAGAAATTCATGATTAATTTTTCACTTTAAAACACATTCCCAAATGCTTAAAGCTCGGAAAGTATGCAGATACTCAGCTAAGGTCACTTGAACACCCTACCTCTGTCCTTTTGATGTCACACAGATAACAACTAAAAACTCTGAAACAACTTTATCTATCTATTATACAAATTCATCACATCAGTGGCCACAAAATATGCAGAATACCTCATTCTTAATTGTGCTGGGGTTGTGCAGATGTTGGCCTTTTTTACAACCAAACACAGTAAGATACATTGAAAGACACAATTCTCAATAAGACAAATAGCCCACTGAGTGCAATTATTTCCCATACACAGATCACGGTATCTGTGTAGAGCAGTGGTTCCCAACCTTCAAGGTTGCTATTTGTGATGGATGTGTGCCTGGGGCCCCCCAGGTCAATAGCATCATTATGTCTGACCATTCTCTCTTCCTCTACCTCCTTTGTGTATTTTGGCTTTATTGTCCTTTTTTTCTTTTTATTGTACTTTTGTGATTGTTCCTTCCATCTTTTACTATTTTCCCTCCACGTGGTCTTTATCCTGGTCCTCTCCTCCTTTCCTTTTACTCTTTTATTCTCGTTCTTTGCTTCATTGAAGCTGCCAGCTTCTTCAATCCCTCTCCCAGGTCTATATTTCTTCCAGGTCTTCCCCCTTCCTTTTTTATCTTCCAGTTCCTTCTCTCTCACAATTCCTTTCCCTCTCCATGCTCCCACTGTGAACAAGTGGCCACTGTGAACCTGCTGTTAATTACTCAATACCATTCCAGATGTTAAGAAAATATCTGGGATGTTCTAAACCTATTGTTTATGTTTGTGTGTGTTTAAATTGAATAAACTGCAGTTTTAGAGCATGCTTACTTGCATGAATCTTATCAGACAGAAGTGCTGTGTTACTGTTGATTTATTCCTTACATCACCTGAAGTGAAATAGTTAAGTTGCCCCTGTTGGGGGTTCTAAAAACCCTGGGTAACAGGGTGGGAAAACTCAAGTCTTCTGCCCTTTTTTAGAACTGCTCACCAGCTTAGTGGCTGAGGCCAGGAAGCAGAATGAGGCTGGTGATTTCAAAAGATAAACATATCTTAATAAGAACATAAGAATGGCCATACTGGATCAGACCAAAGATCCATCTAGCCCAATATCCTGTCTTCTGACAGTGGCCAGTGCCAGGTGCTCCAGAGGGAATGAACAGAAAAGGTAATCATGAAGTGATCCATCCCGTCACCCATTCCCAACTTCTGGCAAACATATCCCATGTTAATGATACCTCTCACATAGTGTGTAGTTAGATTTATTTTCTGGAGTTGTGTGCAGATTTTTGTCCTTGGGAGCTGATCCTTCTTGTAGAGGAGGCATAATCAAGTGGTGCTTCTCATCTGAATTGGATAGGAAACCCAGAACTTCCCTTGATAACACCAAACAACCCCAGCTCACTTCTTCTTTTTTGTTGGTGGTGTTGTCATCATCCTGGAGAAAGCTGTAACTAGAAAAAAGTCAGTCATGCTTTTGGCATGGAAGAAAGTACACAATTGTCGATATGGCCTATTAATTCCTTCATTTGGAAGCAGAATTCAGTTTCTTTGCTGGGTTCTGGATGCAGATAGGCAAGCAACTCACAGCCAACACTCCATCCGAAGACTATAGTCTGTTGACTCCACTCTCCTGGATTTTTTTCCTTTGCTCTCTTAACCAGCTGCTATGATATTTATTTTCTCTTTATGTATGAATACACCAATTTTTAAAAAATACATGCCCAGGAACAGAGAAGATTAGAAACTCACATCCAGATTGAAGATCTAGTACCTCCTTCTTGTTGATGAACGCCATTGCTGGAGTGTTGTAAGACATCACTGATGCATCTTGGCTGATCAGGACTGGAGTTATAGCTCTTACAACCTAATTATTCTGATCTTGATCTAACTGATACCATGTTGGAGGTTTGTTCTTCCATTATCCTTGGATGAAATTGATCCACGAATGAATTTCCCTGCTCTTGAAGCTGGCGTAGGTCATCTCTACTAATCGTCTCTGATTGCAACATACTGTGGCATTCCAAGTACCCCCTACCAATGGGACAAGGGAGGACAGGAATGAGCTACAAGCTACAAGAAATCAAGAAAATTATGAGAGGAAAAAATGTGTAGTCTCTCACTCACAACAGTAAGTTGTTCCTAGAGAACTTCAATTTTATCCAAGTCATCAGAGCTTTGACAGATGTGACTGGAGAATGAACAACATTGTGCCTTCTGACCAATGGCTTCTGGATCCTTTCCTCTGATAGAAACAAACTCCTATGGAGGTTGGTATCTATGACTAGTCCAAGAATTTGGATTTTGGTGATATTAACAAAAACATGATGTTCCAGAAAATAATCTGGACTGTGTGGGGGCCGTTTTGTGGGCCTTTTCCAGGAACATTGCTCTGATTAGCAAGTCATTTTAACATGTGTACACTGGAACCATTTTCTTCTTGAAGAAAAACCCGTAGAAGTTGCCTAAAGAGTACAGGGGTATATTGGTAACATCTATTGTAGGTGATGTTGATATTTCTTCTGGGTGGGTCTTATACTAATGGGTAGATAAGTTTTCTTCAGATCAATTAATGATGGAAATTGATGCTATGATGGACCATACAGTCTCCATCTGAAATGTGGCTTTTGGAGAATATCCATTCAAGAACTTCCAGTTGGGCCCTTCCTTTGTCTTTAGAACATGGGTGCTAGGAAGAAGATGAAGTAGAAGTGTGATCTTTCTGGTTCACTGGAAGCTCATTTACCCCATTTTAAAACAGACAGTATATTGCAATCTTCATAGAGGGGTATGTTAAACTTGGTTTGAAGTTGCTTTTAATTCTAAGGTTTAAGCCAGACTAGTTATCTCTGCCTAAGATTCATTTTTTCTGATGTAACACTGATTCAGCACTACAGATTTTCTGCCACTTGCCTTCTATTTGGGAAACAACTTCATACAGGATCAGCCTTTAGTCATGCTTACTTGAAAAATGCAATGGGTTTTCCTGCAGTACTTCTTCTGTTTCTCGTGCCACTTTGTTCAATCAACTAGCTGGACATCCCTCCAATAAGTCTTATCTAGATTAGAAAGTCAGGTATGTGTTTTCTTTTGAGCTCCCAGGGTTCCTTAGATTATCACGATTTTTAAAAATATTTATTATTTAATGAGGTTTCCACAGCAGTTCCATTTACAGTTGCCAAAAAGCATGTCTGTGGGATACTCAGTTGTAATCAGTACCTAATTTGCCTGGAGGTTGGATTTTCATGGGTTCAGGAAGAGTGTGATGTCCCAGGCCTGAGAGTCTCCAGACAACTATCACATCCTGGCCTCTACCCAGCGACTGCTAGAAAATGTTGGGCTGAGAAGTAGTAGGACTACAGGAGCCCTGGTTGGAGGGTCATCCAGCTCCACCAACTGGTCCAACCATAATATTTAAACCAGAAGAAGGTACAGAAAATTTGTGTGAGCAACAAGGTGATTTTCTGTTATGTCTGTATTGGATCCTGCTTGTACCTGCACCCAACCCTGCTCCTGATTCCTGCTCCACTCCTGCCTCACCCCTGCCTTCACTCTTGTTCCCACCGTGCTCCTGCTCTGTATTCAATCCTTGCCTCTCCTCTGGTTCCTGCCCTTACATCTTGCCTCCAATTGTCAGTTATCAGTCCTGGCTCCAACCCAGGGTTCCAACTTCTGACGCTCACTCTGACTTGACCCTTAGCTCTGGCGTTTGATATCTGACCTTGGCTCCGACCCTCAGCTCTGATTCCTGGTTCTGACTCTGGCTTGACCCCTGGCTCTGGTAATTAGCAGTTGACTCTGGTGCTGACCCATAACTTTGTTCCCCAACCTGGGCTCCTTCTCTTCCCACTAGACCTGACTCCTACTTTGACTACCAGGCCAGACTGCCTACATCCCGGTCCATAACACAGAGTTGGTACTGTGATACATAGTGTAGCTAGGGTGTTTCCAGCAATTCTGCTGCAGAAGCCCCTGGAGGCTAAATAACAGCCCAGTAACACTTAGAATTCTTTGTGGTTGTTTTGTTTTGTTTTCTTGCTGCTCTGAGCAGCAGGTCTAGTAAGGCTTCCCGCAGATTCTGGAGGCAGTTCAAACTGGCTAGCTGGCTGAGTCTTCAGGGATATGGCCATACTCAGCCTGCTTGATTGACAGGTCTGGTTACTGCCCCAAAGAAACTTCAAGCTAGAGTAAGACCCATGCTAATGGATCTGCAGATTTTCCCTGCAAAGAAGAAAGTTTAGTGTCAGGACAGAAGAACTGAACATAATACTGAAGAACTGTATGTAACAAGCAAGTTATAAAAATTTGTGCTCACATTTTAACAGTCTGTATGTGTGCAGAGTCTTCTGCAAATTTAAGATATCATTAGCCTACTACTGTGGATTTCTTAAAGTTCAAAGGAAAAAAGAAGCAGAACAGAAGATAGGAAATCAGTGGTGGCTAGTCGTTATACCAGAACAGTGGCTTTTCAAAATTTAAGATGTCTCCATCCATATTTACGTTATGAATTTATTTATATTTTTTGCATCCAAAAAACTAATATTTAAACAACATTAAAGTTATAAAGTCAACCATTCAGAAGTCTAGAGATGCTAGAATGCAACCTTAATTTGCCCCGCTTGTGTATATGCATTGTGAGACAGTCTTTAACTACATGATCCATACTGTTTTTTCCACAGGACTCTAGCCTCCTTCAGTGCACAAGTTGGACAGCATTCATGGAATGGGAAGCTATTCAATATTTCTTTTTATCTTCATCATTCACTATGTGGCCCCAGGCCTTATTTACTGCACATCATCCAAACATTACACTGAATACGATATTATTAATTTTCTCTCAGGCTTTTCTGTGGTGCTCTGACTGCAATATATGTGTGCTTCATAAACTTTAATGAATTTATTTTCATAACACCACTATAAGGTGAGGTGATGCTTCACTTTTCAAGATTAATATTCTTTCAGTGTGGAGTTTTTTATATAACTTCCTACATTAAAAAAAAAACTGAAAAAGAGAAACTGCATCATGTGTAACCATATCGATACAAATATGGATCGTTGGCAGGGTTGGGATCTTTAGAGCCACAGCACAGATCTTACTGAATAACTCGTAGCATAGTAGGCTCTGATCCTTCATGTGTACCAGCCATTGGAGGGGAAAGATATGCACACTTTGCTAGTGGGCTTCACAACTGTTTGCTGACAGAAGAGGAATACTGAGACCCAGAATTCCTGGGTTCAGTTCCAGGTTCTGCATGGGAATATCTCCAGTGGTTATAAATAAGGCTCTGTGCCAATGGCAGCTACCGAACTGGGGCTTGGAGCAGTGCGGAGGCAGCAGGTGGAGCTAGGAGCTGGAGTCACCGCTTCCCAGAGACGGGTAGGGAGCCTGTCCCAGCCCTTCCTCCAACCCCCTGGTGCCCCTCGGGCTGCAACTCCCCACCCCTCAGCACCCGTGCCACCTCCTGGGCCACATCCTCCTCCCCAGCACCCACACTGCCCTCTGGTCATCCCCCATGGTGCCCCCAGGGCCACCCTCCCAAGCCACCCCCTCCCCCAAGTTTTAGTTAGGGGTTAGAGTGCCCAGACAGCAAATGTGAAAAATCGGGAGGGGGGTGGGGGATAATAGGAGCCTATATAAGAAAAAAAACACAAAATCGGGACTGTCCCTATAAAAGCAGGACATCTGGTCACCCTATTAGGGGTATATAGTAAAAGTCATGGACAGGTCACAGGACGTGAATATATTTTACTGCCCATGACCTGTCCATGACTTTTACTAAAAATACCCATGACTAAAACATAGCCTTAGTTATAAACTCTTCTCAGTCCCTGTCCCACCACAGCTTCTCTCTGACGCCACTGTTCCTGTCATCCCTACCCCACAGGCTCCTGACAGTGTCATTTCTTTTGTTGCTATCCCTCCTCCCAGAGCGCCTATCCCATCCTCATTTTATGCTCCTATCTCTTCCTCCTTTCCCCCAGCTCCTGCTCCTCTCCTCCACCAATTCCTGTCCACCTACAGTCCTCTCTCACCTTTCCCTCTGCTCCTCACCCTACTCATTCAAGTCAGGTTTCTCCCTCCTTCTCTACGTTTCCTGGGCTCCAGCATGACAGACATTAAGAACACAGAAGAAGCTGTCTCCCTTCTCTCAGCACTGGGGCTTGGTACCACAGCCCCCAGCTGCACAACTTCAGGGAAAGTCTTGCTCAGCCCCATGATGTAGCAGTTCTGCTGTGGAGGTGACACATATTCAGTCTGGCTGGCACGTAGAAGCTGTGAAGGGATGAAGCGTGCTCAGTGCAGATGTAATCTTCAGACAGTTTAACTGCCACACTCAAACAAGCCTCAAACTGAGCACATTCAAACAGATATCAGAGACTTTCAGGGGCCTATGCCTTGGCCAAAACAGGGGCATATTTTCACCTAGACAGCAGAAGGGCACATCCTTCACACTAGAGGAATCCCCCTGCTAAATTTCAAGTGCCTGGTCCAAAACATGGAGACGCTAGACTTTCTTAATCAAATGGTTTTTAAAATGACAAAAAATACATATTTTTCCCTAATCATGTTCTGGGAAACAGCTGACCTGTTTAGCTGGGGGGAAAAACCCAGTCAATTTGATGCAAACACCAAGCACGGAAAATTTCAGCCTGAACAACTGAAATCAGACTCTTATAGTTAAGGTTGCCTAACACTTACTATTATAAGCAGAGTTCACTGTTCTACCTAGAACAACAAAAATATCAAACATTTTAAAAGTCGTCTATTTCTCTAGGCACTTTTGATGAAAAAATAGAAAGAAAATCTAATTAAAATCAGCAGCTAATTCACAACAACAATATACCAAAAATAAACAGCAGCCTCCAAAGCACCTGGAACAGCTATAAAGAAATAGATTTCGAAGCTAATGGCCCCTCATAGAAAACATCGTATTGCCAGCATTCCCATAAATTGAGGGGACTTCTGTTTATTTCAATTGTGGCAGTATGGCCTGGGGAGAGAGGTAGTCTTTTCAAAGAGGAAGAGCCCAGGCCATTTAGGCAAAACACACCACCTTAAATTCCACCATGAACATTGCATAATTAAAAGCAACTAAAATACTGACTAAAACATGACTTCATAAATTCCTTGTAGGTTCCCCCATTATTCCAACTGTTCATTTTGTCACTGTAACCAAAAGGTAGAGGTTTGTGCCAGGTATACACTGAAAAGGATATGGTTTTACAGTAAACATAATTTTCAACAGTTGCTAGCTCTTTGAAAATTGAATAAAGAACAATAATTGTACCGAAACATAAACAAGCTGTAGTAATACGTAATGAATGCCACAAGCAATCAGGATACTGGCTGTCTTTAATTCCAGTGGGGAAGGCACAAACCTGGCCTCATAATCAGGGAATAGTAGAATCGCAAACAGCCCCCAACCTGCTGTGTCCAGGAGCAGCAGAAAAAAATCTGGCCTAAAACATTTTAAATCCTGAAAATCTTGTACTTGGGTAGGCTTTGTCACAGACATGCATCTATTTCACATACAATAGACATCCATGGGACAAAACCAAATTTCCAGCAGACATCCATGTAATAAAGCCAATTGCTCAAGTATTTATAAACTACATAGGCAAAATGGAGGTATTCTGAATACTGAAATACCAGATGCCTTTTAGAATGATGCCACTTTTCATCTTTATGATATATGTTTTCAGGGTTCTTTTATGCTGATTTTAACACCCTTCATATGTGGTTTCCAAAATTAAGTTTTATGCATCTATAGTTAAATATTTGATATTAGGAAATTGGGAAATCACAGACACATACCGTGATTATATTTGATTGGAACTTCACTCATGATAGTGAAAAAAGTTGTAGGTGACTCATGTTGTTTTGCCTGATCTGTCTTTAAAGTACACTTAATATTCAAAATAATTGATACAACTTCAGTCTTCAAAACTGCACTGATCTCCGATACAGAAAAGATTCTTTGGGGTTAGGTATTATGCCTTGTTGTATTTATGTATTACTGGAAACTAACAGTAAGTAAAAATATTAAGGTGAATGAGCCTTATATTAATACTTCCTGAATTAAACATTTCTAAGTGGGCCCAAGACTCTCAGTAGGGCACTCATTTATAACAGAGGCAAAAAGGAAACCCTTCATGAAATCTGCAGTTTTCTCAGCTAGACCATCATAGCCTTTGCCAAGATATCAGAAGAACTAATTATTACTGTCTATAATAGGCACAGTGATGTACTTAGTAAACCACTTGAAAAATAATAGGTCATTTTGAAATACCCAAAAAACAACTCAAGACAACTGCAAGAGAAACAAATACAAATATAACCTATTCACTACACAAAAGTTAGATTAATAGCAAAAATCTTACTAAAAACTTTAAAAGCTAATGCTGAACCTCAGGATTGGCATTTCATTCTTAACTCATTCGACTCATTGATTTTTGCGAAGATATTTTTCAGCGTCTATTTCTTTGCACCATAAGTAAAGGTAAGCTTTATAATTTATTTTTAGTTAATACAACAAAATGTGAATAAGACATTAAGAAAGCACTGTTAAGCATTCAAAAAAACAAAATAAGTTAAGATTGAGTGTGGAACCTTCATTTTGCTTCCTCAAAGTACAGGAAGTCATGAGCACAGAAATTGGGGGAGGTTGTAATAATGGAAAGTTTGTTACATCCTTCTCTTTAGCAATCACTACAAGCATAACCATCGCAAATCTAATAACAAAAGCATAATTATGAGGTTAAATTCTGCACAGGAGCAACTACCATGGCTAATTTCCAGAAAAAGATTAATATAGTATAATAATTTCATAAGCATGTTTTAACAAGAAAAAATATACAATTATACCCATGGTATTTCATGCTAAAATAATAGTAAGTATGATCCATCAATTGTTGGGTTTTGGAGAGTAAGGATGAAACAAGGGCATGATTATTGTCTTTTAAATATTGCATAAGGAATGAACAGCATCACCAATGCTTGTGCACAAATACAATGGGTGAAATCCTGGCCTACTCAACTGCAAAACTCCCTTTCACTTTGGTGGGGCAGGATTTCACACAAAGTGATTTATCTTGCTATCAAGACACTTGCATACTGCTCATTATTGTGAAAAGCAACAGAGGGTCCTGTGGCACCTTTGAGACTAACAGAAGTACTGGGAGCATAAGCTTTCGTGGGTCAGAACCTCACTTCTTCAGATGCAAGTAATGGAAATCTCCAGAAGCAGGTATATATCAGTGTGGAGACAACGAGGTTAGTTCAATCAGGGAGGGTGAGGTGCTCTGCTAGCAGTTGAGGTGTGAACACCAAGGGAGGAGAAACTGTTTCTGTAGTTGGATAGCCATTCACAGTCTTTGTTTAATCCTGATCTGATGGTGTCAAATTTGCAGATGAACTGAAGCTCAGCAGTTTCTCTTTGGAGACTGGTCCTGAAGTTTTTTTGCTGTAAGATGGCTACCTTAACATCTGCTATTGTGTGGCCAGGGAGGTTGAAGTGTTCTCCTACAGGTTTTTATATATTGCCATTCCTGATATCTGACTTGTGTCCATTTATCCTCTTGCGTAGTGACTGTCCAGTTTGGCCAATGTACATAGAGGGGCATTGCTGGCATATGATGGCATATATAACATTGGTGAACGTGCAGGTGAATGAGCCGGTGATGTTGTAGCTGATCTGGTTAGGTCCAGTGATGGTGTTGCTGGTGTAGATATGTGGGCAGAGTTGGCATCGAGGTTTGTTGCATGGGGTGGTTCCTGAGTTAGAATTGTTATGGTGCGATGCGTGGTTGCTGGTGAGAATATGCTTAAGGTTGGCAGGTTGTCTGTGGGCGAGGATTTTAAGTATAATAATTCTCTAATTTTCCCTTCCCAGCTCCCAGGCCCAGAATTCTGATGCTGCAGAAATCTTCCTGACTTTCTAAACATACTAGATATCTCTCCGTTGTTGAACAGTATTAATCAATGATAAATCCTTAGATTTTTGTTTTTAAGAAGTTCAATTCCTTTTGCTGTGTGGCAGAGGGGCATGGCCTCCATCAGAGACTGTTAGCGAGGGAGAGCCAGACACCCTCTGGTGGGTGGAATCTGGAAGGCCTAGGCCACCACACTGGAAGTGGAAGGACGGGACAGGAACCAGAAGTATAAGAGCAGATCCTGAAGCTCTGTTGCGGAAGAGCCCCCCAGAGAGACATACACTTCCAGCCCACTGCTGGAACCGGAACTAGCGGAAGACTACAGCTGTCCCAAGAAGACTGCCCAGGTACCAGGAGTGCCTGACACGTCCGATGCTGAGGAGTTGCTGGGACTGCCACTCACAGTGTACCCTGGGGAGACGGAGGACGACCCTTGAATGCAGATACACACGAGGGAGAGTATAGGAAGCAGCCACGGGAAACCAGACTACCATCTGGCTGTGTTGCTGCCGGAGACACTGTCAGCATGTTGCAGGTGGATTCCCCGCTGATCCACTGGCAGACAACTCTGCCACTGTTAGGGCCATGGGCTGGGACGTGGTGGAGATGGGAGGGCCCATGTCCCTCCTTCCACCTCACCCCTGGGATAGCAGTACTCCAACTCCTTAGGCCAGGAGTCCTGCGCTCCTTGGACAACCCTTTCCTGAGCCCCCATAGACTGCTTGTTGGGTGCTCATCCCCCTGCTGGCGCCTGAGACTGCTTGCTGGGCCCCTCGCCCTAACTGAGTGCCTGGGCCTCCTGAACCACTCATTACTACTCTGCCTAATGGTTAAAGCCTTTGACTGTGTGGTGCCCCGCCCTGGCTGAGGGCCTGGACCTCTTAACTATTTGCAGCCCTTCTCTGCCTATGGGTTGGGACTTGAGACTGCTAATTTCCCCATTTACTTAGCCTGTTGTTTCAGGAGCATGTGTAGCAAAGGGACGTGGCCACCCTCAGGGACTACAGGAAGGGAGAGCCACACCCACTCATTTACATGCTCATTATATTTCTATGATGTCAGTGTGCTCCACAGCTCCCGCTAGTTGACCCTTGTTTACTTTGACCTTCTGACATGACACAGAGGCTTGTAAATGGTCTATTTTATAATGAAATTTTGGATCAGGAGACTCTCAATGAAGCACACAAGGAGATATACTCTAGGTAATCTCGCAAACCAAATGGTATAAGAAAATCCCTATGACCTTTTTTAAAGTTTGCTTTTTTAGGGCATTTTTAAAGTATCTAATATTTTACTTCAGGTTTCTGGCAGTCCTTACTGGGGAACTGATTGATCTTCATTTACAATAGATAAAAGTATGTACTGATAACAGTTAAGGAGCTTCTGCTTGATAAGCCCTAGTCTGATCTCACACTGCTGTAAATCAGGAGTAATTCAATTGAAATCAATGGAGTTAGAGCAGTGAAAATCCAGTATCTGTGAGCCCAGAATCAGGTCTAATGCATTTACACATACCCAGTTAGGATATTTTAGAGGATATTTTTCTGCAGTACACTAACTTAACCTTATTTAATCAGTTATAATTGTAGCATGGTGTGCAAGATAATATTTTATCACTGCAGAACATGACATGGCATGGCATATTCAAATATATGGCTTTTATCAGATACCTTTGAACATTTATAAAAAAAGAGAGAAATGGACAATAGTATGCAAACACTGAGCGACAGGGCAATAAGCATGTTTTCCAACACATATTCATCAAAGGATTTTGATGACATCACTGTAATAACGAGAGTAAAATTTGACATATCTACAACCTGCCAATAAACCTTCCCATTTTGCATATTAAAATGTTGAAAATTAAATATATTACAAGAAAAACACTGTTTATTAAAATAATAATATATAGTTTCTTCTCTCTTGCATTTTTCTCTGTTTATTGCTATGGAAATATAAGAAAACAAAACCAAAAAAAGTTAGAAGTGAAGACATTCATGGCCAATTGACCAGGAATCATAGTTTCATTACTTATGATCATATAAAATATTGTAAAATTTACATTTTAAAATACTTTGTGAATGTTACTTCTTAACTGTAACATCACTACCGTGGTATATGGTCCAGTCATTACACCATTCCTATAAGATCTAATTTTACACACATTTTGATAAACAATCTTTGGTAGTTCTACAGTATATATATTTAGTAAAGATTGCAAAAAATATAATTGCCATGATCCCCGCTCAAACACCATCACCATGAAAAAATAGTGTATGTTTTATGAGTGAACAGAAGAATTTAGGTTCCCAAAAGACATATAGGACAGAAGTTGAGTGCCAGTGATAAACTTGCCTTTTTCTTGATAGTGGAGAGCAGAAGAAGCTTGAAGGAAGACCTATGTAACAAAAGTAGCACTTCCATAGCAAGATTATAAGAATTTGCATTGCTATGGGGATGGTAAAGAAACCTTGCATAAACTTGATCTCCCAGAGAAGGAGAAATACATTAAAAAGGGGTGTAAAATGCAGAAGAAACATAAGAGACAGATTAATGTTGAAGACGTAATACAGAAAATAAATGCTGACTTAATATATATACTATGGAATTGTATACAACCCCAAATTGTATGTGAACTGTTGGAATAGAATTAAAACTCCATACTGGATCTAACGATTGTTCTGTTGGGTATCTCTCATGGAGAGGGATGTCCCACTTCTCACAAACAGAAATTTCTGCATGTTCTTTTATGTGTGTAATTGTATGTCTCACACAACAACAGAAATGAAAAACGTCAGATGATACATTTTTGCCTCAGTCTTCACAGACAAGGTCAGCTCCCAGACTGCTGCACTGGGCAACACAATATGTGGAGGAGTTGAGCAGCCCTCAGTGGTGAGAGAACAGGTTAAGGACTATTTAGAAAAGCTGGACATGCACAGGTCCATGGGTTCGGATCTAATGCATCCGAGGATGCTCAGGGAGTTGGCTGATGTGATTGCAGAGCTATTGGCAATTATCTTTGAAAACTCATGGCAATCGGGGGAGGTACCAGACAATTGGAAAAAGGCAAATATAGTGCCCATATTTAAAAAGGGGAAGAAGGAGAATCCAGGGAACTACAGTCCGGTCAGCGTCGCCTCAGTCACTGGAAAATTCATGGAGCAGATTCTCTAGGAATCCATTTTGAAGCACTTGGAGGAGAGGAAGGTGATCAGGAACAGTCAACTTGGATTCACCAAGGGCAAGTCATGCCTGATTAACTTGATTACCTTCTAGGATGAGATAACTGGTTCTGTGGATATGGGGAAAGCGTTGGGCGTGATATACCTTGACTTTAGCAAAGCTTTTCATACGGTCTCCCACAATATTCTTGCCAGCAAGTTAAAAAAGTATGGATTGGATGAATGGACTATAAAGTGGACAGAAAGCTGGCTAGATCGTCAGGCTCAACGAGTAGTGATCAATGGCTTGATGTGTAGTTGGCAGCTGGTATCAAGTGGAGTGCCTCAGGGGTATGTCCTGGGGCCGGTTTTGTTCAACATCATGATTATTGATCTGGATGATGGGATGGATTGCACCCTGAGCAAGTTTGCGGATGACACTAAACTGGGAGGAGTGGTAGACATGCTGGAGGGTAGGGATAGGATCAAGAGTGACCTAGACAAATTGGAAGATTGGTCCAAAAGAAATCTGATGAGGTTCAACAAGGACAAATGCAGAGTCCTGCACTTAGTACAGAAGAACCCCATGCACTGCTACAGGCTGGGGACCGACTGGCTAAGTGGCAGTTCTGCAGAAAATGACCTAGGGATTACAGTGGATGAGAAGCTGGATATGAGTCAACAGTGTGCCCTTGTTGCCAAGAAGGCTAATGGCATATTGGGCTGCATTAGTAGGAGCATTGCTAGCAGATCGAGGGAAGAGATTATTCCCCTCTATTCGGCACTGGTGAGGCCACATCTGGAGTATTGTGTCCAGTTTGGGCCCCCCACTATAGAAAGGATGTGGAAAAATTGGAGAGAGTACAGCAGAGGGCAACAAAAATAATTAGGGGGTTGGAGCACATGACTTATGAGGAGAGGCTGAGGAAACTGGGCTTATTTAGTCTGCAGAAGAGTGACGGGGGGATTTGATAGATGTCTTCAACTACCTGAAGGGGGGTTTCAAAGAATCATAGAAACATAGAATATCAGGGTTGGAAGGGACCTCAGGAGGTCATCTAGTCCAACCCCCTGCTCAAAGAGGGCCAATCCCTAGGTAACCCATTCCAGTGCTTCACCACCCTTCTAGTGAAATAGTTTTTCCTAATATCCAACCTAAACCTCCCCCACTGCAACTTGAGACCACTACTCCTTGTTCTGTCATGTGGTACCACTGAGAACAGTCTAGAACCATCCTCTTTGGAACCCCCTTTCAGGTAGTTGAAAGCAACTATCAAATCCCCCCTCATTCTTCCTCTCTAGAGGATGGAGCTAGGCTTTGTTCTGTCATCTGATGGCAGATGACAGAACAAAGAGCAATGGTCTCAAGTTGCTGTGGGGGAGGTCTAGATTGGATAGTAGGAAAAACTATTTCACTAGGAGCACGGTGAAGCACTGGAATGGGTTACCTAGGGAGGTGGTGGAGTCTCCATCCTTAGAGGTTTTTAAGGCCTGGCTTGACAAAGCCCTGGCTGGGATGATTTAATTGGGGTTGGTCCTGCTTTGAGTCAGGGGTTGGACTAGATGACCTCCTGAGGTCTCTTCCAACCCTAATCTTCTATGATTCTATGAATCACAGAAACCACACAATAAGAAACTTTTTATAAATGAATACTAATAGCTTTCAGTGTTCATAAGTTTTAAACATATTTATCTGGAAATGGCTCCAATTCAGTATCCTCTAATCCAGTGACCACGCACATATATCCATTATTTATTGGCTTAGCCTGTCTGAAATAATGTTTTGCTTTCCAACCCGTGAGGTCGCATGCATGTAGAAATGTCTTGTGAGACACTGTCCAATTCCTTACACAAGAACCATTAGCCTGTTCTTTCTTAATTGTTTATGTGATCCTTTTAAGGATACTTGGTCTCTGAAGATATAGGGAGCACTTGCACCAACCTCATCTCTAAAAGAAATATGCATAGCTGTTGATTCAGTCAATACCAGGTGGCATGGATATGTATTTCCCCTGAATGGGCTACCTAACTTATGCAAGACACATTCAAGATTATTATAGTTTGAGTCTGGAAGTCCATCGTTTATTGCAGGTTACCCCTGGACTACCAGCAACCCAGGGAGGATCAGAGAGATAACCAGATACAAATGTCACTGTGGCCTGTGAGTACTTAACATCTTTAACTCTGTGTAATGTGGGGGTATATCAGAGTTACGATGAATTCTGCTGAGCAAGTACAATAGTCATAGCAGGGAGCATTCTGATACCTGATGGTTGTGGCAAATCTTTTGCACAAGATTCAAAATGTCCTAGACCTTCTCTTGGGGAGGAAGGTGGGAAGCCACATCTAGCAGAGCTCCTATGTACTCCAGTTTTCTCTGCAGACCAATGTGGAGTTTTAAGTATCTTGAACAGTACTTTGATGATTTCACAAAGTGATCTGTGGATCACATCCAGGGCACTGTCTGAGTAAACAATCATCCAAAGAGAGAAACATTTGCAGTGGCATCCTGCGTATTTGATTATTCCTAGAAACAATGTTTTTATAAATTTTTCCTTGACCAGGTAAAATGATATCTCTGAAATACAGAATAACCCTGCATCTTCTTAAATGTCTGCATAGCAGAAAATACCTGGAATAAAAGGCCTTTACCCAGACAGAATTTAGTGGTTCAGCACAAGCAAGGACTCATTCAATGAAGTTCAAATACAGAGTTTCAATGGCAATATAGGGTCTTGGTTCTGTTTTCTTCTAAACTGAAGTCTTCCATTTTTTTCAGACTGGCTTCACGCTGGATTTTCTGGAATTTTTAGAGAAAAGCCTTTTCAAAACGCGTGTGAGCAAATCTCATAGCCAAATGAATCATGATCTTTTCTGAGGTATATCACACATAAATTATACATATGCACTAGGGACAGAGCCCAACTGCACCTGAAGCATTTAAAAAATGCTTGGGAAATGCTTCATACTAAATAACAAGGGAGAGAACAAAACCTAGAGAAAACAGCAATAACAACAAAGAGTTTCATGTGCAGAAGTGCATAAACTGATGCCTTGGGCAACGAGTCTTGGAGATAAAGCAATTGTTCCAAAGGGAGCATAGGAAGACGATCACAAAACTTTGGGTATGTCGACAATACTTTGTTGCTGAGGCAGGCTTTGGGCTGATAAGTAACACCCAAAAGCCAAAGAGAGCGGCTTTCTTAGAGAGGAATAATGTGATAAAATGGAGGGAATACATAACAACATATCCCTCAGTGAGGAGGAGAGTGGGAGTGTAGGTTGGTAGAAGAGAGGATAGAAGGAATTAATAGTTTTCTTTGTCACATTTCCTGGTGAATATTTCTTTGTCATATTTCCCTATTCTCCTGGCCAACCAATAGAAATAGTGAAGAACAGTCAATCGATGTAATTAGCAGTATCCTGAGGAGCTGGGCTTATCATAGTGAGCATCTTATAGGAGTTTGCAGCTAAAGAGGCTCTGTCTGGGATGCACACAGAACCAAACTGGCAGTGACTTATTACAATGTGAAGGGATGGCCAGATTGTCATGTGGTATGGATGCCTCAGTCGTTTCTGCCTGTGGTGTAAAAATAGCTCCAGAGGAGTATGACTACAGAATCTTGATACTGTGTACCAGTTTGGTCATATGCCAACAAAATGAACTAGTAAAAGTAGTAGCCTTCCATTTATGATAGTCATCAAAGTATACAACTAATTGAATAGAATTAATTTTGCCAACATGTCATCAACTTTTGAAAATACACAATATATCTCATGTCACACCAAAGGAACTAGTTAATAGTTAGGAAGGGCTAAATTCACACCCACTCTTGATTTATCAAAAGGATATTGAAAATTCCCCTTGATGATATTACACCCTAGCATTTTCTTTGCCACAGTTCTTCTACAATCTTTATATTATGGTTGTACCCAAAAGCCCCAGTCAGGAGCAAGGCCCCATTGCCTAGCACTGTACCAAACACACAAGCACGCATGTTCCCTGACCTGAATAGTTTCCAATCTAATTTGAAATAAGATACAACATTTAAGAGTGACAAATAGGAAGAACAGATGAAGAAGGATAATTGTCACTAAAATACAATCACCCAGTTATACAAGTTGTAAACCTTGATGGTTCCAGGACATTGCAAATTTTTTAAAAATAAATACATAAAATCAGCTTTCCCTAACTGCTGCAATATTTACTATCATAGAGTGGCCAGCTTCCTAAAGGTGTCATGGCAAGATGCTTTGGGAGGCACAATTTTAAGGAGAAGAGAGTGTTGGTATTACAGATTAATTCAGGGAGGACATGACATGTGAAAGCAGTGTGAAAGAAGCAGATAAATAAGCTTGATTCCAATCTGGTATCATCAGCAGAAGGAAGTTGATTGAAGTGTGTGAAGTGGTAATAGACAAAAGAGGATAACTGAGCGGGGTGGGGATTTTGAAAGGTTCTTCAAGGCAAGGGCAAGAAGCTTGAATGTGATGTGGTAGTGAATGGGTAGTAGGGCAAGCATTAAAGATGCCTTACATGACTAGAATGATGGGTCAGGATTATGATCTCAGATCTTTATTTTGAGATGTTTGTCCATGAAGATGGAAGAATTAAGGGGGGAAAGAAAAAAATGATAGTTCACATAGTCACAGGAATTTTGAGGAGATGCTCATTAGCATGGGAAAAGTTATGGAGGAGCAAATGTTGGGGGTGAGTTCAGGTTGAAGGTTGATAGAATGGATTTTGCAATGGCTGAAAAAGGAAACAAAGACAGTGAAGAGAATGGAGTTGAGTGAATTAACTAATTAACTAAAGCAGAAAATGCAGAGATAAGGATTAGAGTGGCAAAAATGTCATGGCTGCTGACAGACTGAAGACTCCAAAAGGGTTGGGAGGGAAACAGGTAGAATTCATGGAGATGAGGGTTGAGGGAGAGGGGCCAGAGACACAGTGGTAGTGGGAAAAGATAAAGTTGGAATGATAGCCAGGATAAATATTTGCAGCGATAAAGAGGAGGATGAGGATGTGGGATAAGAATCCATAGGCATAAAAAGGAGTGAGGGAATTGGAACAGAATGATAAGAGGAAGTAGAGCTAGGGAGAGAAGTAGAGTAGAAGGTAAAAAGGACAATGATATGAACACAATGGGAAGGAAATAGGAAGGATGAGATAGGAGACAATGGGACAGAGAAAGGGGATGGTAATCATGGTGCAAAAGTAATGGTTGGACAGGATCAATGGCTAGGTAAAATGCCAGAAGCCAAATGAGAGTTGGGCTAGCTGTGGAACTGATAAATTAATGATCAATAATGCAATAACTCAATCAGTAAACAAGGCAGTAAAGCAGTTGTGCAGATAATCATACAAGAGTAATGAGTGGCAAATTAATGAGTGAGTGGCTGACAGCTCGAGCTTTCAGCCTCAGGGCAGCAGGGGGGGCTCCAGCTGTTAATGCCCCACAATGCCGCACACAGTTAAGCCTGTGAACGTACTTCTGGTGAGGACATGCACCACTGACAGAGGGGATGTAGTGTGGTCATGAACCACCGCAGTAATTACTATGGTGGCTTTACGTTGACCTAACTTAGAACAACTTAATTTTGTAATGTAGACTTGCTCTAACTGTGGTAATGTTGTCACGGGCCTATATCAATTTACCATCAATTCTTTCAGGTTGATCCATCAAAGGTTTAAGGACCAAAATCCCAAGGAAGCATAGAGTGCTGCATACGTAGACAATGTAGTCATCTTCCGTCTAGACTAGGAAAGCCACAGGTAATATTTTGATAAGATAATCACTGAATTACAAAGTGCAGATTTAACTATAAATCACCAGAGATAAGCTACAACATAAACAAACCAGATATCTGAGATATATATTGAGAAAAGGTAAGATCAAACCAAAGAAATTATAGGCTGAAACAGATATGAAGCTCCTAATGTCTAAGACTAAGAAAGAAACAGACACAAGAGACTACTGTCATTTGGGTGCACCAAATTTTGCAAGAGTAGCCTCCCGTACACAGCACATAAGCAAGATCTAAAGAAAGACTGCAATCTGGTCCCCAGAGTGTCATACTGCTTTTTATGTGTAGAATGTGTAGAGTACCAATTTTAAAAAATTCAGATCTTATTATACCATTTATCACATAAATGTATATCTTGTAAATGTATCTAGGATAAGTGGAGTCTATATAGGTAGGAATCCAACTACAAGGAAATCTATGCCTGAGATCCTGCTGAAAGAAACTTTGGTTAGGGACTCAAAGCTGAGTATTCTGGGATTGTTGTGTTTTGTGTATGTATTATTTTACTTTCCTGGGTATCCCAATAAACAAGCTTTGATTGTGAGCTGAACATCTGATCTCTAGGATGTTTTACCACACTCCTATCCACAAACATGCCACAAGCTGTTTTTCCCTAACTTGACAATTAGAAATAAGAACACTTTCTGGGCTTGTCTTCACTACCGCGGAGATCAATGCTGCTGTAATTGATGCAGCGGGTGTTGATTTAGCAGGTTTAGTGAAGACCCACTAAATGGATGGCAGAACATTCTCTGGTCAACCCCAATACTCGACCTCTCTGAGAAGAGTAAGGTAAGTCAACTGGAGAGTGTCTCCCATTGATGCAGCACAGTGAAGACACCGGGGTAAGTCGAACTAAGCTACGTTGACTTATCCCGGTAGTGAAGACAAGCTCTCTCAAATGCCACAGTGTGGTAACTGCTGGTAAAGGTTGCCGTTTTAGTGGCAACTATGGTAACTCTAGTATCAGAGGGGTAGCCGTGTTAGTCTGGATCTGTAAAAGCAGCAAAGAGTCCTGTGGCACCTTATAGACTAACAGACGTATTGGAGCATGAGCTTTTGTGGGTGAATACCCACTTCGTCGGATGCAAGTGGGTATTCACTCACGAAAGCTCATGCTCAAATGCGTCTGTTAATCTATAAGGTGCCACAGGACTCTTTGCTGCTTTTATGGTAACTCTATTTATCTACCTGCCATACATGCATTTTCAATGCACCAGTAGCCGTAGTATCTAAACACCAATTTAGATCATACTATAATATTGGAATTCAGAAGGTACAACTAATGTACAATCACACTTATCTTTATAGTTAATGTTACCTTTAAGCAATTTCTCCATAATTCATGTTTGAAATAAACAAATCTCTACTTTAGTAAAGATATAAGCCTCACTAAGAAATACTGCTGAAGCTACATGATGTAATATTCTTACTTTTAATAAACAAACAATGTTAAGTGAGTTACTTGGCTTTAAATTTACAATAGTATTATAGAGATATTTTAATACAGATATAAGATTCCTAATCTCCAATTTTCCAACTAAGTGACTGTTTTGCTAAGCACTTCAATTACAGGAGAATCTTTATTATGGCATGCTAATTGACTAGCTGCCAAGCCCCATGTAATAAAGATTCCAAAGTATAGAAAGTTAGAATGATAGCATAAACATCTGTGTTACCCTTTGATTAAAAATCTATAAATATTTGACAAGAATTCATACCAACTAAAGGAATTCCTTGTTCCTTAATAGTCAGCAAAGCCTTCCTTTTTCAAATCTAACTAAAACTAGAATCACAGATAATACAAGGATCTTTTGGGAGAAAAATATCTAATTCAACCTACATAAACAATTAACTTATCAAAACATTTTGCAGGGATTGGTCTTGAGTTCCACAAAAAGTTATCCTTTTTACAAATATATTTGCTTAAATAATATTTCCAAAATTACTTTGACTATATTATTGAATATGTCTAATCAAAGGTTATGACAACAACTTAATATGTCTTGAAAGACAAATACTTCATACGGGTTCATCAGCAAATGAGGCAAAAATGAATAGATTTAACTGTGGCATAAACAATCTTCACTAGATCAATCTTCAGATAAGTGAAAAGAAAATATACAATATAGCATAAACATCCTGCTAAATTAAAAAGCATGCTACAAAACATAAAAATAAACTCTTTTTTAAAATAGTCACAGTCAATAGTGGAACTAATTGAAAACCTATAAATTTAGTACAGTGCAGCATGTAGTCTCTATCTTACTCTGCCTATACATCAATAGGTCATTCTCAGTTAATTAAGCAAAGGCATAATCAGCTTAATTTATGTAGTTCAGGGCAGTTAATGATATCTTAGAACAGTACCTGACGTTTGGCCTGCCCATATAACTTGCTGTTCATTCTGCAGCTGTTCAACTTTACCTCTTAATTTTTCTAGCTCAGATTTCATTTACACTGTTCAGTCTGAAGCTGATAAATCAGATGTTCTTGAGTTGAAGCTGAAAGAAAGCACAATTAAATTAACAGGTTATCAAAACAATATGAACTCAGCTTTCCATTTATATTATATTATTGAATGCAGCATTAAAAAAACCCATAAAACAAACTGATAGCTTATTATCACAGATTCCCAAATGAACGACTGTATCAGTTTTTAAACAATGTAGTACAACACAGCGCTATATAATGAATGACACATAAATGGGACAGAAAAGGACACTAGTCTCCAATTAGAATACTGAAATGTGGCCCCAAAATAGTAAAGATTTTGTAGGATACCCTTACAAACTAGGTACCTGCATAAGAAGACCTTTTTTTCTGTTGCAGAGAAAACGTTTCCTTCTGCTGTCTCTGTAGCTCATCTTCTCTTTTCTGAAGCTGCAAGTTTACACACAAAGACAAACCACAATGTCAACCAATTGGACCTCACTTAAGGAACCCAGGAGATCGATTTGTAAAGCAAAGGATGAACAGGACCCCATTTCTGAAGTACGTTGCTCAAACTGCTCTTTCATTAAAAGATGCTCTCTCTTATTGATTTTGGCTTAAGTAATGAGAAAGCTTATCCAAAAATCTTTAGCATTTGGGCTCAAGTTAAGGAAATCAATAGAGTCATTTCCCATTTGAACTGCATATGTGAGTTTTATGTACGAGAGACAAGACAAAGCCCAAATCGGATAAATCGATAACATTGTCAATAGAACATGAAGCTGACAAATGGCATTTTTAAGCAATTAAAGTGAGCTGTAAACATACAGAGGCTAATCAATTACAATGTTTTGCTATTAACAGTTTTTAATTTGTACAAATATTACATTGGGAAGTAAATCCTAAGAAATGGAGAGACCTAACCATGCTTCCTGCTACTGTTAAAATATTATTACAATAAAGCTTTTCTTGTCTATATGTAACTCTTCCTATACTTTCATTAGAAAAAAGAAAAATAATTAATTGGTTATCAAATTCCTATATTAACTTATGTATAAGTACAATGTATGCAATAGGCAATAATCAGACCCAGGTTATATTCTACCACCACAACCCAAGCAGCAGGACCTCTAGTAGTATACAATCCACTCACTAGTGCACAACTTTTGCAGGCCTGTTCTACCAGGTGACCTTCAAAATCCAGTATAATTACTAAAGTTGAATATGCTGTTCAGGAAGCAGGAATGGCCAGAGAACCTCAGGAAACTGCTAATTCAATGTGAATCCTAGGCGGCCTTCTCCAGTGGAATTCAGTGGAGCCAGGGACCACACTTTAAAAATGCCCTTGCCCAAAAAAGCCTTCTGGAGAATGCAAGTGATCCAGACATTACCTTCCTTCTCCGAAGAGTGAATCTCTCTAAGTTACAGCACTCCTTCTCTACCAATGGGGGTGTGTGTGAGAGTGATCAAGCCCAAAATATCACTATATAGTCTTTTCAGCTTGGCTTACGCCTATTAGGTGGATATATATATTCACACATGTAGAAACACACACATCTCCCTCTACCCTCCCACAATATCCTTCTAATTATCATTTGAATGTTCCTATTATATATTAAAGAGTTGAAGCCAGTATGTAACAATGGATACTGTACTTGTGAAGATATGTGTAATGTTTCTTTAGAATTGTATCGGGAAGTCTGCTGGAGGGTCCCAGAAAGGTTCAGGAAGAAGATCTGCAGTAAAACACAGAGAGAGGCCAAGTAACTGTAGGGATAATACTGTTTTCCTTATTCAAATAATGTTCTCAGTTTAGTTTTACAGGAAAGTGACTCATTCTCTGATGCTTTATGAATACTAGATGATACGGTGTCATGAAGAAACTCAGTTTGAACCTCCAGAAATAAATGGACAAAAGACAATGCAAAAGTTCACTCCTTCCACTGCATGCAGGGCAAGATGTGCTTCATCATATCTAGAACCACAATCATGTTCAACACAGGTCAACATGTCCTAAACATACTTTATCAACCATTTCGCTTCACCGAAAGAGAAGAAAGAATAATTAGTAAACCATCCTTAGTAACTTTGATGACCACCAAAAGAATGAAACACATGAATGGGCTTGCTTGTAACAAAGAGTGCAGATGGCTGGGACAAGTATGGAAGTTTCTATGTGGGCCTTATATGAACAAGCAGATCATTATCACAGGGAGCAAGAAATAAAAAAAATAAAAAACCTGTGGTCAGAAGAGTGTAGAGAGTGTTATTGTGGGAGGGCCTCTGCATACCTTTCAAACCTTTGCATACCAAGTCACCAACCTAGTGAGGAGGACTTTAAAATAGGTTCAAAGTGGGCAGGTAACAAAAGGCCTTAGTTAAACATAAAAAGGTGATTTTAACCGAGGATAAGATATTGGGGGAGGGGAGTACATGGAAAATTATACTAGGGTCATAGGAGCAGCAAGAAGGAAATCAGTGTGGCAATCTGCTCAACATCTTAGATATCTATACACAAATACAAGGAGCACAGGGAATAAACAAGAAGAACTGAGGTATTTGTACAGAAGCTAAATTATGACTTAATTAGTACCACAGAGACATGGTGGGATAAGTCTCATGACTGGAACATTGGTATAGAGGGTTAGCTTGTTCGTGAAGGACTGGCAGGATTAAATGGGAGGAGATGTTGCATTCTCCATCAGGAATATAAACATGTGTTCTGAGATCCAGAAAGAGATGATAGTCAGACCAGTTGAAAGTCTCTGGTTAAAGATAAAACAGGTAAAAAATAGGGTAACATCGTGATTGGAGTCTGCTATAGACCATCAAATTAGGAAGAAGAGGTGGATAAAGCATTTTCTAGAATGAATAATAAAAATATCCAGAACACAAAACTTGGTAGTAATGGGGGACTTTACCCAGACATCTGTTGAAAAAGTATTACAGCAAAACACAAAATATCCAGTAAGTTCTTCAAATGTATTGGGAAAAACTTTTTGCTTCAGAAAGTGGAGGAAGTAACCAGAGCAACAGTAATTTTAGATTGATTCTGAGCATCAGGGAGCAATTGGTAGCAAATCTGATAGTGGAAAGCAATTTGGGTGAAAGTGATCATAAGGAAAGGAAGGAGTGAGAGCAGCAAAATAAAGACAATCGACTTCAAAAACGAAGACTTCAATAAACTTATAGAACTGATAGTTAAGGTCCCATTGGAAGAAAAGCAAAGGGATAAAGGAGTTCATGAGAGCTAGCACTTTCTCAAGGAGACAATATTAAAGGCACAGCAGCAAACTATCCTGATGCAAAGGAACAATAGGAAGAATAGTAAGGGATCAATATGACTGCATCAAGAGCACTTTAAAGACCTGAAAATGCAAGAGGGAATCCTACAAAAAGTAAAAAACATGGATAAATTACTAAGGAGGAGTACAAAAGAATAGCACCAGCATATAGGTATAAAAACAGAAAGGCTAAGGCACAAAATTAGTTACACCTAGCAAGAGACATAAAAGGACATAAGAATATATTTTTTCAAATACATTAGGAGCAAGAGAAAGATGAGGTAAAGTGTAGGTCCTCTACTTAGCAAAATAGGAAAGGTAACAACTGATGGCATGAAGAAGGCTGATGTGTTTAATGCTTATTTTACTTCAGTCTTCACTAAAAAGTTAATGGTGACCAGATACTCACAGCAACTAATATTAACAACAAGGGAGAAGGAACATAACCCAGATAGGGAAAGAACATGTTAAAGATTATTTAGATAAATTAGATGTATTCAAGATGGCAGGGCCTGATGCAATTCATCCTAGGGTACTGAAGCAATCTAAGAACAGTGATCTTGGAGAACTCAGGGAGGACGGATGAAGTCCCAGAGAACTGGAGAAGGGCAAACATAGTACCTATCTTTAAAAGGGGGAATAAACAGGACTATAAGAATTACAGAGCAGACAGCCTAACTTCGATACCTGGAAAAATACTGAAACAAACTATTAAACAATCAGTTTGTAAGCACCTAGAGGATAACAGGGTTATAAGGAATAGCCAGCAACCCAACCTAATTTCCTTCTTTGACGTGGTTTTTGGCCTACTGGATAAGGGGGAAGGAGGAGATTGACATATCTTGATTTTAGCAAGGTTTTCGAAACAGTCCTACATGCCATTCTCATAAGCAAACTAGGGAAATGTGGTCTAGATGAATGCACAATGGGTGCACAACTGTTTGAAAGACAGTACTCAATAAGTAGGTATCAATGGGCCACTGTCACACTGGGAGGGCATATCTAGTAGGGTCCTGCAGGGATCCGGTACTATTCAATATTTCCATTAATGACTTGGATAGTAGAGTGGAAACAATGTTTATAAAACTTGTGGATTACACCAAGCTGGGAGGAGTTGCAAGCACTGTGGAGGACTGGATTAAAATTGAAAATTACCTTAACAAATTGGAGAATTGGTCTGAAATCAACAAAATGAAATTCAGTAAAGACAAGTGCAAAGTACTACACTTAGGAAGGAAAAATCAAATGCACAACTACAAAATGGGGAATAACTAGCTAGGTAGTAGCACTGATTAAAAGGATCTGGGGGTTATAATATATCACAAATTGAATATGAGTGAATGTGATTCAGTTGCAAAAAGGGCTAATATCATTCTGGGTTGTATTAATAAGAATGTTGTATATAAGACATGGGAGGTAACTGTCCTTCTCTACTCAGCATTGGTGAAGTCTAAGTGTCCAATTCTGGGCACCAAACTTTTGGAAAGTTGTGGACAAACTGCATAGAGTCCAGAGGAGAGCAACAAGAATAATAAAAGGTTTAGAAAACTTGACCTCTGAGGAAAGGTTAGTCTTGAGAAAAGAAGACTGAGGGGAGACCAGATAACAGGTAATATGTTAAGTATTGTTATAGCAAGGACAGTGATCAATTGTTCTCCATGTCCACTGAAGGTGGGAGAATACGTAATGGGCTTAATCTGCAATAAGGAAGACTTAGATTGGATATTAGGAAAAACTTACTAACTATAAGGATAGTTAAACTCTGAAATAAGCTTCCAAGGGAGGTTGCAGAATCTCCATCACTGGAGGTTTTTAAGAATAGCTTGGACAAATATCTGTCAGAGAGATGGTCTAGGTTTACTTGGTCCTGTCTCAGAGCAGGGGATTGGACTTGATGACCTCTTGAGGTCCCTTCCGGTTCTACATTTCTATGTCACACAAGACATTGAAATGTGTAACAAATAGCCAAAATATGAAACATCTATGTTTTGGTTAGGGTCATTCACTATCTGACGGATTATAATAGCTTTTTTAATTAATACTCCTGTTTAAGGATCTCTTCACACTCTGTGAATACAGTTTTGTAATGTGCTAAAGATGCTGATGGGGGACAGGGGGAGAGAGGGGTCCCTACCAGGTTGCTTGAAACTGGGGTAGGTTATGAAGAGGGTCCCTTCCCTGGCTTCTCTTTAGGGTACCAGGGGCCAACAGGATTTGAGTTTTGGGGAGGGAAGGGTGGCTCCTGTCCAAGCTGCCTCCAATATAATTAAAGCTGCCATTCCCCCCACAATACAACTAATTGAGCCACTCGTCTCTCCTCCCTTATATAATAAATTTGGGTGCCTCCACCCTCTAGTATCAATAAGTAAGTTAGAGCCTCCCTCACCTACACCCACACCCATCCCTACTGCTATTCAGTTAAGTCAGCTCCCAACCCTATATACATTTAATTTAAGCTACCCACTCATGCAGTAAAGTTGGCCTCCTCCTGGTCCCCTGAACACAACCTTAGTTTGCAGTACATTGTCGCAGGAATGTAAAATCTACTGTACTGGTAAGTATACCCCACAATGTGTTACACTTGAGAAGTTTGACCCTTTACACAATCTCCAAGAGTGGTGACTGAGGGATGCTTTTTGTGTGTTTGTCCTATCCTGCAGAGCCATAACAATTGGGCCTATATGCATTCAGTAAATGTTTTGATATCCTAACACAGATGATAGAATTCTTGCCTGGCTGGGGAGCTTTTCTTAATATCTTTCGTTTTTCAACAGAAGTGACTTTTCCCATGGATAGCTCAACCCACTTCTCAAATGTCCAAATACCTCTAAAAACCCTGTATTCAAGTATATCTGTGCTGTATTCTAAGAGACCAAACAGTTACTTCTGACTCTTTCCTCATTTTGCTCAGCTATGTTCTATGTACAGTATGTTAAAATTGTCAGGTTTAAATAGGTGACAAACTTGGATCACTATGGCAAGCTTTTCATCCATCTGAAAAGGATGTGCACTTATTTAGCAACTGCAGATTGAAAAAGGCATTTTGGTCACTGCCGCTATCTCTGAGTCCAGAAGCAGAGAAGAGTTTGGCAACATTGGAAGACATCAGGCCACTTTGACTACCTGAAGGCCAAGGCCCTCAAATCAGGACAAGGACAAAGTTTCTGCTAGTTCGTCAACATGTGTCTCTTGCTAATCACTACACTTCTGTTTTGCCAGTATTCAGCATGAGCTGTCTGTGCTTCATCCAGGTCCCTATTCGAGGAGACACTGAGGGTACGTCTACACTACTCGCTGGATCGGCGGGTAGTGATCGATCTATTGGGGATCGATTTATCGCATCTAGTGTAGACGCAATAAAATCGATCCCCAATCGCTCTGCCGTCGACTCTGGAACTCCACTGCGGCGAGAGGCGGAAGCGTATTCAATGGGGGAGCGGCAGCGATCGACTCACCACCGTCCTCACGGCCAGGTAACCCCCCACACACACCGGTGTAGACCTAGCCTATGGCAACAGGCATACTATGCTGTCAACAGTCAACAAGGAGATGTATAGACCTGCATGCCATTGTCATAATGATGGCTTTGTAATCCATACATTTTATAATGATCCCAGCAGACTCACATAATTATAATTGGTGAAGAGAGCCCTGAAAGATTCCACACTTAAGGGATGTTGGCAAACTGTCCATGATCATTTTCTGGGAATTCTCAGAGAAAAAAATAGTTGAGAAACTCAGCAAGACTACCTTCTACACCCGCCAGGTCCTACATGTAAACTAGCAGAACTAAATTCATGACCACTGATATTTCTCACATTAAGATATAGATAACCAGAAGGAAATCATCCATAAGTGCATGCACCACTGTTTCAACGATAGGTTTCAGAGTAACAGCCGTGTTAGTCTGTATCCGCAAAAAGAAGAACAGGAGTACTTGTGGCACCTTAGAGACTAACAAATTTATTAGAGCATAAGCTTTCGTGGACTACAGCCCACTTCTTCGGATGCATATAGAATGGAACATATATTGAGGAGATATATATACACACATACAGAGAGCGTAAACAGGTGGGAGTTGTCTTACCAACTCTGAGAGGCCAATTAATTAAGAGAAAAAAAAAAAACTTTTGAAGCGATAATCAAGCTAGCCGAGTACAGACAGTTTGATAATAAGTGTGAGAGTACTTACAAGGGGAGATAGAGTCAATGTTTGTAATGGCTCAGCCATTCCCAGTCCTTATTCAAACCGGAGTTGATTGTGTCTAGTTTGCATATCAATTCTAGCTCACCAGTCTCTCTTTGGAGTCTGTTTTTGAAGTTTTTCTGTTGTAATATAGCCACCCGCAGGTCTGTCACTGAATGACAAGACAGGTTAAAGTGTTCTCCCACTGGTTTTTGAGTATTTTGATTCCTGATGTCAGATTTGTGTCCATTAATTCTTTTGCGTAGAGACTGTCCGGTTTGGCCAATGTACATGGCAGAGGGGCATTGCTGGCACATGATGGCATATATCACATTGGTAGATGTGCAGGTGAACGAGCCCCTGATGGTATGGCTGATGTGATTAGGTCCTATGATGATGTCACTTGAATAGATATGTGGACAGAGTTGGCATTGGGGTTTGTTACAAGGATAGGTTCCTGGGTTAGTGGTTTTGTTCAGTGATGTGTGGTTGCTGGTGAGTATTTGCTTTAGGTTGGGGGGTTGTCTGTAAGCGAGGACAGGTCTGTCTCCCAAGATCTGTGAGAGTAAAGGATCATCTTTCAGGATAGGTTGTAGATCTCTGATGATGCGCTGGAGAGGTTTTAAAGCCTGACTAAAAGGGTCTGCGATATTTGAGGAAATCATGTGCTGCTGGCCTTCTCAACAGCCTTTCCTAGGGAAGGGAAATACCTTGTGAAACCAGGAAGTGTTGAGCAAGGTTATCGATGTCAAGTGATATTAAAAAATGTTGAGCAAAGGTGGACCACCGTCTTTCAAGAAAGCTGTTTTCTTGCTCCAGTTTAGATAATTTACTTGATCTGTCTTCTCTTCTTTGCCTGATACCAGCCACCATCTATAGCAAAAATATTCTGAGAGAACAAGACTTTGCTCTTTCACTGGTGTAACAAACAACTACAGTCAATATTCTCTGCTCCAATGCTTCCTGAATCTTCTCAGCATATACTTCAAGTTAATATATAGGACTCGGTGATGTCACCTACATGTAGTTCATTATTAGTTAATCCAATGAGATCATTACAACAGCGGGAACAAAATTTTCAGTAAGAGAATGTTGACAATTCCCCCCCCCAAAACATCTTTCTTCTTTTTGAGCCATTTGAAGTGCAGTCATGTTTTTGAGTCTAGTTTTCTATTTTATGGAAGGTACTGTTATTAGAATTTTTAGGTCAAAGGAGGTCAATACTTGTTTCTGGTCTTTTGATTTTGCTGAGGTTCCTTTTTTAGTTCAATGTCCAGTTCTTGGAAAGGAAGGATGGCTTTCTTGTTAAGGAGCCCAGGAGATCTGGATTCGGTTCCCAGTTCTGTCAAGACTTCTTTGTTAGTTTGAGAAAGTCAGTAAATGTATTTGTGCCTCTCTTTCCTATCTGTAAAATGGGGATGTGACATTATTGACATGAACTGTGACCGTATAGATCATTGTGGCAACCAAGGTCCTATAGTTGTACCAAAAATTTGCTTGTTATGATTATGCTGTCTGTATGTGTGTATCATTTTTGTATTTGGATGTGATGAATATTGGCTATGTACTTGTATCTCAATGTATTTGATTCTAAGTAGCCTCAGTGAAGCATTTGGTCAGCTTTTTGAGAATGGGCACTTACTGAGAACAGTCCTATCAAAAAACACTTAACTGACTATGGACTTTGGGAGACACCAATCCACATCTGAGCTTTTCAGGAAACGTTCAAACTAACATGTAAACAATGGCATTGGCCTGCAAAAAGCTGAATCGTTCATGGACATGTGACTTGCCCAAGTTCCATCTTGTTGCCTTGACTTTGCACAGAAGAACAAAGGGATTTCTGCCCACAAGAGAGAGAATATATAAGGCCCTGAAAGCCCCTCCATTTTGTCTTCAGCTGGCTCAAGAGATGGCCTCTCTACTCCAAAGAGATGCCTGAAAGAAACTGGAACAAAGGTTTGTAACTATGGGGGTGTGAGTGATTGCTGGACCCAGGCCATTAACCACAACGTTGGTCTGAAAAGGATTGGGCCCAGACTAGGAAGGAGTCTGGTCTGTGAAAGAAGCTTATTGGAACATCTCTGAGGGTGAGATTTACCTGTATTCAGTTTCCTACTGTATTAGGCTTAGACTTACATGTTTTGTTTTATTTTGCTTGGTAACTTACTTTGTTCTGTCTGTTATTACTTGGAACCACTTAAATCCTTTTTATATTTAATAAAATCATTTTTGCTTATTAATTAATCCAGAGTAAGTAATTAATACCTGGGGGAACAAACAGCTGTGCATTTCTCTCTATCAGTGTTATAGAGGGTGGATAATTTATGAGTTTACCCTGTATAAGCTTTATACAGAGTAAAACAGATTTATTTGGGGTTTAGGCTCCCAGAAAGACTGAATACTGGGTGCTGGGAAAGTCCCTGTTAACTAAGAAGCCCCTGAGCTGAGTAGATTTCAGATTCAGTGAACTGCAGAGAGATGTGGCCCAACCCCTGGGTCTGTGCTGGAGCTGACTGAAGTGTCCCCAGCATTCTACACTCCCCTCTTAAAAACAGAACAAACTGTAATATTGTATTTTTCACAATACAAGTTAATGAGCTCAGCAAACTGCATTCTCAAAAAAAAAAAAAACCCTTGCCACTTTAAGTCTGACACTGGAACTGGTAGCAAAAAGAGAACTCAAGGGACTGGGAGCTGAGTAGTTGTATGCTGCAGTTAAATAAAACAGTTGTGTTTGAGAAGCTTCTGCCTGACTGCAATTCATTTTATAACATTATCTGGGGACATGGTGTCATGCTAGAAGTAAACTGAAATGGCAACTGCTGGTAATTTAAGAAAATTCCTCCAATAGACTTGAAGAAAGAAATGTTGAAAACTGGACCAGAAGGAAAGGCTGGTCAAGTTGGCTTTTGTAGAACATAAAGCAGATAGATGATTGGCAAATCAAAAGGAACCACATTTACAGATCTGAAAGGGGCAGAAAGGCATGCCTTGCATGGGAATCTAGTAAACAAATCAGTCCAGCTGATCATATTTGAACTGTTTATGGCATTCAGTACTTTATGCAGAACACCTGACTCACAGAAAAGTTTTACATGAGAGGAACTTGGGTCTTCTAGATTTAAAAGATAAACAGTTAGCTGCACTGAAACTCATAAGCTCATAAAACTATATATTTTCAGATAGTACAAGTTAAAGAATAGCATTTTAATTGAGTTAAACATCAAATAAACATAAGACAAACTAATCTGACTCTTGATGGCAAAAGGAGACTAGCACAAATATATGAGACTTCCAGGGATCAATGAAAACAGAGTAATACCTGTTTGGAAACACACAAAGCACTGAATTGACAAGCAACTATAGCGGTGAGGCACAGAATACCAAACTGGACTTATTTATGCAATTGGAGGCTGAACTAGAAGTTGCTTTATGGTTTTTTGGTTCTGTATTTTCACAGCACCTAGAACAATGGGATCTTGGTCCATTGGCCTTCCAGGTACTACCAAAATACAAATAATAAATAATAAGCTAGAGAAAAGATAGAAGTGATGGACAAAGTGTAAAACCTAGAGATGTGAGATCAAAAGACAGATGCATAAGGCTGATAAAATGGAAGAAGCTTGTGGGCAAAACATTCCCTAAATGTGGGTAAACACACATGACAAATGAGATTTTTCTGCAGCGGGCAGGGCCAGAGACCACAATCCCCAACAGAAACACAGAAGGAGGGCCAAGTTAAGCAAAGATAAGACTCTTTCAAGATTCAGGTTTATTTAGATATGATTTTTCCAGTGCAAAGAAAATAACACCAACCAGTAAAGGCTTTAGCACCCTTAGCTTCATAGACTTAAAACTCCAAAATGAATATGCTAAACACTAAAATAAACAACATAAACAGTACAGCTCTCATATTGCTGAGCTCTGGATCCTGGCTTCTAGTCAACTTTTCACTGACTATTTTCTTCCTGTTTCCACAAGTTAGTGCAAATGGCAACCAGCTGGGTACCCAAGATGGGGAGTGGAAAAGAAGCAGGTGGAAGGAAAAGGCAGAATGTGTGGGGGAGGATAAAAGAGAGAGAAAGAGGTGATGGGCATTCATGGAATGGGAGATGGAGGGAAGGCAATTCTTGTGGGAGTGAGAAGGGGACTGGTCACTCAGAGGACAAAAAGAAAGAACTGGGGTGAGCAGACAGGACCCAGAAATTTAGGAGGGGGTAAGCAGGTGAAAGATATAATTGTAAAGGAGTAGGAAGGGATCTGGCATTTGGGGGTGGGGAGGCGAGAGTATGAAAAAGTAGTACAGAGAAGGGGAAGCACAGTGAAGCCAGATGAAGAGTGGTAGGTGGAAATAACAGTGTGAGGGGGCACTCTCAGGTGTGTGGATACAGCTGATCAAAAGAGACACTAGAATCTCGGAGAGGGGAAAAAAGCAACTCTGCAGAGGAAGCCTAACTTGCACTGTTCAGAGAAGGCTGCCTGGGAAGCTCCTTTTTCTCTAGACTAAAGAGTGTCACTAGATTTGGGGGAATTTCATTTTATATATTATATTATATTATATAATATATAAAAAATGATCACGATTAATCATGCAATAAAAAAATTAATCACACTGTTAATAATAGAATACCATTTATTTAAATGTTTTGGATGTTTATTACATTTTCAAACATATTGATTTCAATTACAACACAGAATACTCAGTGTACAGTGCTCACTTTATTTTTGATTACAAGTATTTGCACTGTAAAAAACAAAAGAAATAGTATTTTTCAATTTGCCTAATACAAGTATCGCAGTGCAATCTCTTTATCATGAAAGTTGAACTTACAAATGTAGAATTATGTACAAAAAAACTGCATTAAAAATAATGTGAAAAGTTAGAGCCTGCAAGTCCACTCAGTCCTACTTCTTGTTCAACCAATCGCTCAAACAAGTTTGTTTACATTTGCAGGAGATAATGCTGCCCGCTTCTTGTTTAGAATGTCACCTGAAAATGAGAACAGACGTTCTCCTGGAACTGTTGTAGCCGGCGTCACAAGATATTTACGTCCCAGATGTACTAAAGCATCATATATCCCTTCATGCTTCAACCACCATTCCGGGGAACATGCGTCCATGCTGATGACGGGTTCTGCTCGATAACGATCCAAAACATGCAGATGGACGCATGTTCATTTTCATTATCTGAGTCAGATGCTACCAGCAGAAGGTTGGTTTTCTTTTTTGGTGGTTCAGCTTCTGTAGTTTCCTCATTGGAGTGTTGCTCTTTTAAAACTTCTGAAAGCATGATCTACACCTTGTCCCTCTCAGATTTTGGAAGGCACTTCAGATTCTTAAACCTTGGGTCGAGTGCTGTAGCTATCTTTAGAAATCTCACATTGGTACCTTCTTTGTGTTTTGTCAAATCTGCAGTGAAAGTGTTCTTAAAATGAACAACATGTGCTGGGTCATCATCCGAGCCTGCTATAACATGAAATATATGGCAGAATGCAGGTAAAACAAAGCAGGGGACATACAATTCTCCCCCAAGGAGCTCAGTCACAAATTTAATTAACATATTATTTTTTTAACAATCGTCATCAGCATGGAAGCATGTGCTCTGGAATGGTGGCCGAAGTATGAAGGGGCATATGAATGTTTAGCATATCTGGCACGTAAATACCTTGCAATGCCAGTTACAAAAGTGCCATGCAAATACCTGTTCTCACTTTCTCGTGACATTGTAATAAGAAGCGGGCAGCATTATCTCCTGTAAATGTAAACAAACTTGTTTGTCTTAGCGATTGGCTGCACAAGAAGTAGGTTGGAAAGGACTTGTAGGCTCTGAAGTTTTACTTTGTTTTTGAGTGCAGTTATGTAACCAAAAAAATCTACATTTGTAAATTGCACTTTCACAACAAAGAGATTGCACTACAGTACTTGTATGAGGTGAATTGAACAATACAATTTATTTTCTTTATCATTTTTACAGTGCAAATATTTGTAATAAAAAATAATATACACTTTGATTTCAATTACAACACAGATTACAATATATATGGTAATGTAGAAAAACACCCAACATTTTTAATAAATTTCAATTGGTATTCTATTGTTTAACATTGTGATTAAAAATGTGATTAATCCCAATTAATTTTTTTAATTAATCACATGAGTTAATTGCGATTAATCGACAGCCCTAATATATATAAATATATCATTTCAACAGATAATATTAATGTCTATTTTGAAGACTTTTTTTATCAATTTAAATGTTCATAATTGTGCAAAGTTATGGGGTTTAAGCTTTTTTCTACTTTTATCTATTTAAATTTGAGTGGTGGAATCAGACAATAGGGCAGTCAGACAATAATTATTTAATTATAGTAGACATTGCAATTCAGAAAGTTTAAGCTTTATAACTGTTAAAACACAAACTGTCAACATCACATGTCAAAAATATACAAAGTAAATATCTTTACATCAATGCTAATAAGCTCTCAAGCAGCATTTTTCTTGCTCCATCTGTAAGTTTTTATTATTATTGATGGAAATATTTTTCATTGATTTGTGTGTGTACAGTGAAACTGAGGATTACCTACATTTATTGATAAAAATCTATTCCTTCCAAACTTATTTATTCCCTGAAAGAAGCTTGTTTGTGACTAGTCAGGATACCCCTTCCAGGCAGAGAGAGAAACAGACATACTAGATAGCATTCTCACAGTAAAGTACTAAGGATATATATTTTTATTTTACTTCCTAAATATTATAGCTTGTTACTATTCTATTTCTTATATATTATAGTCATCTTTGAAAATGCAAAGGCTATGTTTACACATACTTTGAGTTTACATTATTATTTAAACACTTCACTATAATTTTGTCTTTTTAAGCTGAGTAAGCAATTTTTTACAGAAGATAACTGATTTCTGGATTCAAAGCAATGAAGGGTATAGATTAGTTTTATTTTAGTCATGGTGAAAAATCTGTGAAGTTTTCCATTATAAAAAACTGATTTTAGAGGTTTAGTCTCTGTCATTTAAAACTGCATCATGATAAAATGTGACCTACAAGTCATCAGCACAGATTTATCTTATTATTAATTCTCAAATATTATTAATTTTTTTATAAAGGCAAAAAATATCAAAGCAGTGCTGTTTTCTCATTGTTTAGTAGTCTTAGGTACTTCAAAACACATCTGATATTTGTCAAATTACTTTTTGCAGCGTTAAATGTTTAGTGTAAATGTCTTTTCGTATTCTGAAACACAATTATATCAAATACTTGGTTGGTTGTACCACCAGTGTCACACAGATTATATGCTTGGACTTCAGGGAGGGGAGTGAGATGGCTGCCGTACAATAGCCATTGCATAGTGCTTACTGATGGACATGCACCTTCAGCCTTCTAAGGGAATAGGGCTAATAAGGAAATAGAGTGTATTCAGAATGAGAAACATCATTTGGACCATTCTTAAAATACAAAAAGTTATCATATGTTACAGGCTTGACTCAAAATGACCAAAACAAAGACATTCACAAAACAAAGACATTTAAGTGAACTCAACACTTGCCTACTATTGCCAAACTGGAGTAATAAAAATGGGATGAAATTTAATAGTGCAAAGTGCAAGGTCATGCACTGAGGGACTAACAACAATAATTTTGCCTATGAGATGGGGCCTTTATCAGTTGGAAGTAGGGTGACCAGATGTCCCGATTTTATAGGGACAGTCCCGATTTTTGGGTCTTTTTCTTATATAGGCTCCTATTACCCCCCACCCCCTGTCCTGATTTTTCACACTTGCTGTCTGGTCACCCTAGTTGGAAGTGACAGACGAGGAGAGAGACGTGGGTGTACTGGTTGATCCTAGGATGACTATGAGCCACCAATGTGATACAATGTGAAAAAGGGTTAATGTAGCCCTAGGATGCATCAGGCAACATATTTACGGTAGAGACAGTAACATGTTAGTACCATTAGACAAGGCACTGGTGAGTCCTTATCTGGAATTCTGTGTGCAGTTCTGGTTTCCCATGTATAAGAAAGATGAATTGAAATGGAATCAGGCAAAGAGAAGAACTACTAGGATGATCCAAAGAATGAAAAGCCTACCTTATCAGAAAAGGCTCAAAGAGCTTGGCTTGTTTAGCATAACCAATGAAGGCTGAGGAGAGGTGTGAGTGTTCTCTATAAATGCAGCAGAGGGATAAATACCCACATGCTCTGGGTCTAAATGTTTGCCATATTTGGGTCAGGAAGGAATTTTCCCCTGGGTCAGATTGACAGAGACCCTGGGGGGTTTTCACCTTCCTCTGCAGCATGGGGCATGGGTCACTTGCAGGATTAAACTAGTGTAAATAATGGATTCTCTGTAACTTTAAGTCTTTAAATCATGATTTGAGGACTTCAGTAACTCAACCCGAAGTTAGGGTCTATTACAGGAATGGGTGGGTAAGATTCTGTGGCCTGCAATGTGCAGGAAGTCAGATAAGACAATCAGGATGATCTCTCCTGACCTTAAAGTCTATGAGCCTATGAATACTAATACATGCATCTGTTAAGATGTGTCCATCTCTGTATATTTGAGTTAATGATACCTTACACTTATTCAGCAATAAGTCTCAGTTAAACTTTTAGAAGTTGAATTGATTAATCATTTCTCCACCAATATCAGTGTACATGGCACTGTATATTTGTAGTTCAGTGGCAAACAGGTTCTTTCACTAAAAGTTTTACAAAAAGTCACAAGGGGAAAGAACAGAACAAAACAAGTCAGGGAACAAAGGGGGAGTAGCCATTAGAGCTTAAACATTGCAGACAGTGAGGCTTACTTAGTACTTTCTTGAAGTTGGAGATGAAGACAACATGTTCAATGTTAGTGGGAGCTTATTATATACCAGTTATGTATTCTCTACCTCCCGAAACAAGTAAACACTTAACATATCTACTAAGGGCATAATCTCATTCCAGGATTTACAAGACAAAAAGATGCATAAAAATAGGGATAACACAGATACACAATACTTCCACTGAGTAAACTGGTTCTGCAAGTGAGGAAACCCCTGTGCTTACCAACCAATCCATCTTTGTTCTTGTGCACCAAAGAGCTGTGAAATATGTAATAAGAGTCCCCTCTGCTATTACCCCCCTGGACCCTGGTCATATCACTCTAGGGTGACCAGATGTGCCGATTATACAGGGACAGTCCCGATATTTGGGGCTTTGTCTTATATAGGGTCCTATTACCCCCCACCCCCTGTCCCGATTTTTCACACTTGCTGTCTGGTCACCCTATATCACTCTCATATGGTTGCAGGCTGCATAATGTACAAATGTACATAATGTACAAAAGCCAGGATCAACCTGATTTTGCAGCCCTATTCTTTTACAGTTGGGTGCAACTCACTTGAATGTTGATTTTTTTTCTCACAGAATAGCAGATGTGTGTCTTGCTTTTAGGCACAGGTTGCAGGGGCATCCCTGGTTTCCAGTAAACAAGAGATTAACTCCAGCTTCCCTTTCCTTTCTATTCATACAGATGTTCATGGGTAGGGCTGCAAGTGGAATAGAAGTAGGAGAATTCCAGTAGAAAGGCAGGGCTCTCTGTATAGGCTCTGTGGGCTGGGTTAATCCTCAGGGATTACAAACAACTGTTTGTTCATTACAATTTCTGCTTATGTTACCTTGCTTTAATTTGTGTTTATACTGTCTCCTGCTGAACAGATGTTCCTGCTTGTTGCTGTGTTTTGCTTCTGTTCCATCATCGCACCAGCTTACATGCATTTCAGCAGCAAATGAAATTACATTGTCAAGAAGAGTCCTACTGAGCAAAATCCCATCAAATTTATTTAGTAATATCTATGCATACAGCCATAGAAACCAGGTGTTATTTACAATTTCAAAATATTAATTGGATAAGCAATCCACAAAGGATATTTTGTTAGCTAAAATGATAACAGCTGCCACAAGGAACATATTGGCAGTCAAGCTGTGAAATAAACAAAAAAATTATAAAAGCTAAATCAGAGAAGTATGCCTTTCATAATCCTCTGAAAGCCACCAAACCCAAGCACTGGTGGACTGCCAAAGAGAGCAAGTTCCAAAAACTGGGCTCTATTCTGAGAAATCCTTGATTGTAGTCCTGGAGTATCCTTGATTGTAATCCTGTACTCTCAGAAAAGCAGATTAAAAATGATTCAAGGTTTAAAGAATATCACCAATATCTTGAGTTGCATCCAGATGCAAAAAGGAAGTGAGTGCAGAATTTCTGAGCAGTCCTCATGGGAAACAGGCTGCCTATCATTTTTGGTATAGTTTGACCATACACTGTTAAAAGAAGAGGCAGACTTCATCTCTACATATTCCTCTAATTACTTCCCTTTGGCCAAAAAAATCACTTCCATCATATGTACTTGGAGTAACTGCCCATTCAGTTTCATCCAGATGTTTAACTTGGATAGGTAAGTAATTGGATTGTAGAATGAGAAAGATAAAAAAAAAAGCATGGAATAGTCTCAATGCACCAATATAGTCGATATGATCTCACTGTCTAATGGCTTTAAGTACACTGTACATTGATGCAGAGTTTCATCATAAAGGCCCTTGCAGTTGTTCTTCTACTATGACTGTCTAACACATGGACATATTTCTCCACACTTGGCTCCCCAGTCTGACAGGCTGATATCTGAATCATACCCAGGTAGGATCCAAATACTGTTTTCCCATTCCAGACTTCAAGGTGAGGAGAGCTTCTCTGTGTTTCTTGCTCCGGTGTTGTCAGGTGGTAACCTAGTCTCCATCTTTGTTCCTTGGCTTTCATGGTCTGGAGTCTTCAATAATCAAGGAGATTATTGGAAAGGAGCCTGGGAATATTGTCTAAACTGAGATGTAAAATAATCTCAACATGTTAGCTATGTTCCAGAAGGAAAGGGTTACTTTTTTGAGAGTTCACTTTATCACCAGCTTTATTGTGTTTATTTTCTTTGGGGGAACTTTTAACATTCTCTCCAAGAAAGATCTTACAATTTCAAAAACTCTCATTCTTGGATAACTGCAGGTGTCAACTGAGTGCTATAACCCAAGACTTCCCCACCTCATGCATTAAAGAGCATTTGTTCTGTGACTTTAGTATTATGTCCTCTGGCCTCATTACTATGCCCCCATTACTATGCTGAAAGATGCTATCACTAGTTTCAACAACAGTCAGAGGGTAGGCCATTAGGTAAGCTTGTGAACTACCGCAAACTGTCCTCCCTAAGAAACTATAGGGATTTCTGGTGTTCTGAATAGATGGGAACCACTCTTGCTAACCAAACAAATCTCTGTCCCTCAACAGATTAATTCCCTCCATCATGAAATGCTTATATGTAAACTGAGGCTGTATGTAGATTATCACCAGATGATAACCTCCATCCTCCTTGTGGACCATAAATACATTGCTCAGGAACATCTGTCTTAATAAGATGACTTGTATTTTTTGGAAGTTTTTTTTTCCCTCCAGAGATTCTCTCTCCTTTTATGATAAGATTTTCTGATTTGGAAGCCTAGTTGGGTAGTGGTGGTTGCATTGACAGGTGCCAATAAATTCTTAGTAGAATTCTTGAATTGGTTGTAGGATCCATTGGTCTTGGCATGAACTTTTTGTCCAACCAGATCCCTACCTACTGTTTTTTCCCATGACCCCCTTATATAAATGTACATATGGGTCAAATTCTAGAAGGAAAGCCAATGTGCTAGGCAATGGGTGTTCTGCCCTTTCTTTTCTCCTAATTGTTTATCTCTGGATTCTGGTAATCATGTCTCAGTGCTATCTGTAGTTTGGAAAGATGACCAGTGGTGTTTTCTGAGGAAAGCTACTGGGGGTAAAGCTGGGAATGCATCACCTCTTCCAAAACTGCTCAGCCATTTTAGAGATTAAGAGGGGTTACAACTGTCCATCTTCCTCTCTGTTTTTCCAATGACAACTCTCAGACTGATGGTAGACTGATGTCATAGGAAGCACTCTCCTCCTAAGTCATGAGGAGGAGCAAACCCTTTCTGTTGCTGATGTTCTACAGCAATAGAATTGGAATAGTATATAACAGTAAGCCTCCAATCTGTACATAAATTGGGAGAACAGACACATGGCATACATGTTGTATTGTGCTTGTTGTACTGTTAGATACTCATTGCAAGGTCTAGACAAAATGAGGGAGTGTTGAGAATAAAACACTAATTTGTCTCAGAACTTCATTTTGCAAGTTTAAAATCAAACTGTTGCAGTCCAGTCTCACCCAATTTGGGGTTCATTCTCACCCAGTTAGCTTTAATGCATCAAAAGAGAATATAATGTACTCCAATGTTTTAATAGCTAGTTGTATTCATTATGTTAAAAGCTACTGTTTAAAAGTATCTCTGCTTTTTATTCCCTATATTTTGAAAGGTACATTTTCTGCAGATTCAACATGAGCAGTTTGTATCAAATTAAAATTGTTTATGTGCCATATATGAGCTTTCAAGCACTGCTTTAAATGCATAGAGTTCTCCACAAAAATGAGATTAGCAGTTTCAGCACTGCAATGTAGCAATATTATAAAATTATTACAGAAATCAATAACGCTTTCGTTTCCAGAACTAATCTGATGGTAAAATCTTATTTATAAAGTTATTAAACAAATGCATTATTCACATTTTGTAATGATTTTCTAGAAAAAGGACTTTTTTAATTATCATATAGAAGTGATGTAATAAATGAGTGTAATTTTTATTAACAGAAGTTAATTTACATAAAACAAATGCTCATTGAATTATTGAGTATGATAATATCTACATGCCTAGTCCTGTTTGTCATATTTTGTGCCTTTTGGCGACATCAGAATTATAACAGCCTGATTTATGCACTAAATTTAATGCATAATATGACAACATACCGATAGGTATGCCTTATAATGTATAATTTAAATATGATTGCTATATATTTCACCCATATTTTTGTGGCTTTACAATGATTTCTCATGCATCCAGAAATCTCAATTGTAATGCAGGTTGCCAGATATGAATGTCTGTTTGAATTAATGAATATTTTCATAAAAATACTCTGACTATGAATGTTTTAAAAACCTTGTCATAACATTCACCAAACTTACACATGACAGCTAGCATGTGTTACTGCATTTCATCTTAAATATTTGATGACTGCCTCTTTAAATCCAAGATTCATAACCCAAAGGGTTTCATTTTCTTACAGCATATGTAATTCAAGAGACATTTATTAGTATAGTCCTCATTTTATGCATCAACAACATATTTTTCAGAAAAGCATTAACTGGAACTCCCCAGTTTTTCAGACTCTTTTATCCGAAGGTTTTAATTGTATGTTTTCTTTGACAATATTTGTATATAAACCATTTTCAGTGCTCCCTACGTCCCCACCTCTACCCCCACTGGAACTAAAAGAGGAATTAGGCAGTTTACAATAAAGGAGAGTCAGAAAATATGAGAAGCAACAACAACTAGAATCTCCTACACACTAGATTAAAATTCTGTAAACCTTTCCTGGTGTTTTTTTAACCTATGAACATACCCTAGGAAACAGTGAAGTACACAATTATAATTCATATGAATCTTCTAAACACAGATGTTCATCTAATGCTGTTAAAATGATTATGGATGCATAAAATGAAGATTTTGTATTCATTATCATCTACATTTTAAAAATCCAGCACAAATGATGAAATGCAATGATAAAATGTTTAATATTATTTAAGAAGGAAACCAACAAACCATTGTTGGAGCAATATTTTACTAATGTTAGAACTGAAGATTGTCCACTGACAGGTCACTCTCACTTGACCTTGTATGCACAGAAAGGTAGTTCACCATGGTAACCTTGGTCTTGTGGCTTTCCATACAGTAAATCATTTCAGCCCTCTTCATGTAATTCTTTTATTGGCTGTGCAATTGAAATGTCATGCTTCACGAATAGAGAAGCTAGTAATTTCTTATGGGTGATTAAACCACCTTTGTAATGTATGAGCATGGATGGAACTGTATGTAATAGTCTTAAAATGTTCAGAGACAAGTTTATGGGAGAATACAGATTTTTTTTTCCACAGGTGCCGCCTCAAAAATATCAAATCTTGTTCTTTTTCAAGTCCACTTCATCAGTAACAATCAAAATGATCTGGCTACTTGGAGCAAATAAATATGTAACATTGCGGGTTTTTTTTTTTTTTAAATTAATAGCTAACTTTCAATCTTACTGAGAAATCCTGAGAGTCAGGCAAATTTTAAAAGGCCAGTTTAGGCCCAAAGCAGGAATTGACATTCTTACTTTATTATATTAATATCTAAAGGTAAGATTTTGCAGGAAATAATCAGAAAGTGTATTTGGGGAAAAATGGGAGATGAACCAATTGTTTTTGCTGTTACCTCATTTTAGTATTCAAATTCAATAATAAAAATGCTATAGAGTTGAATGAGTCTATGCTATGAAACTATGGGAGAAGATTATTGAAAAGCATCTGCATGAAACAGCTGAAATTTGGAAGGTTTAGTATGGATTAATGGCAGGAAGGAGTACATTTGATGCCATATTTGCTCTATGAAGAAGTTTAGAGAAAAGAGACCGCAGATGGGCATGGTCTTCATAGACTCGGAGAAGGCATACAATCATGTACCAAGAGAATTAGTTTTATAGAGTTGGCAACAGGAAGGTGTGACAGAAGGATATGCCCGTCTTATGCAGGATATGTATGATGGAGTGACTACTGTCGTCGGAACCGAAACTGGGCTACAGCAGAGAATTGCCAGTAAACGCTGGCCTGCACCAAGGGGCAGCATGGAGCCCTATTTTGTTTGCAGTAGTAGTGGATGTGATAAGTGAGACTATATGAAGGGAACTGCCTTGGAATTATGCTGTTTTCTGGTGACATGTGTGTAAGACTGAAACTCCTCAAACCAACTTTTAATAGTAGCAACACAGTTCTGGACAGGAGGGGCTTAGAGTGCGCATTGGTAAGACTAAGGCTATGATAACTGAAGTAGGAGGACTCACCATAAAGGATGTTACAGGCAGACAGCTTAGAAGAGTGAAAGAATTTAAATTCCTAGGGTCAGTGGTTGCTGACAATGGTGCCCTCTTGAGTGATGTCTCTGATATCATACCAAAGCTGTTTGGTGCAAATGGTGGGAGCTGACCCCAGTTCTCTGTAATAAAAAGATGCCAATAAAGTTAAAAGTTAGACTATATAACACTGTAATTTGGTCCATCTTAGTGTATGGGATAGAGACTTGGCCAGTCATAAGAAAAGAAAGCAGTATGCTTTCCATCTTGGAAATGAAGCTGCTGAGATGGTCAAATAGCTGGACACTCTGTGAAAGAAACAAAATGAGGTTGTGAGGGGCCTAATCCGGGTTAACCCAATTGAAGACAGGATGAGGGAAGCTGGCTATGGTAGTTTGGACATGTCCAGTGAAGACCTGAGACCTATACTGGTAGGAAGGCCCTTGCAGTGATCGTGGATGGAAGATGACCAAAATATCAATGGACCTTAGAGAGACCAATTTGCCTGACAGACAGGGGTACATGAATTTTGGAAGAAGGCTATAAAATTCAATAACCCTAAAAGGGAAGTGGCGAGAAAGAAGAAGAGTTGAATAAGTTTGCTTGTTGTTGCTTCAGAGAATTAATCCTAGAAGTTCAATCTGTAATTTCCCTTCAGTAAATCAAACAAACAGTCTTTTTATTTATGTATGAAAGGACAAATAGAGGAATTTGTCATTTACTGTGTTTTCCTTTATAGGACTTGTTACTAAATAACAGGTGAGTTTTCTTACGTGTTTGTAATATAAAACATTTGTTTTAAATGTCCACTTCAGATTCAGCCTGAAGTACTTTTTTTATTTTTGTGTTATCTGCATCTCTCTCTCGCTCTCTCAGATCAATATATGCATGAGTTTGAATGATAGATAGTCATATGTGTGTGTGTATATTTGGGTGCATGTACATATGTGTATATGTGTATGCATGCATGTATAAACACACGTATGTAAGAATACATCTTTCAAAATATTTACAAGGGGGTATTTATACCACTGGTTTCATATAGCTCCTTCTAAAAAAGTACTGTGTACTAGAACAAGATCTTTTGAGTTTTTTCAAATATTAACAAACATTTATTATGAACTTTATTTATTGGGAGGGAGAGATAGCTCAGTGGTTTGAACATTAGCCTGCTAAATCCAGGCTTGTGAGTTCAATCCTTGAGGGGACCACTTAGGGATCTAGGGTAAAATCAGTACTTGGTCCTGCTAGTGAAGGCAGGGGGCTGGACTCTATGACCTTTCAGGCTCCCTTCCAGCTCTATGAGATAGGTATATCTCCATATATTATAACTTAATTTTTGTTTCAGTTTTCCCAAGATATGGCCATTTTCCTACACATAAGGAAAAATAAAATGTTTCCAAAACTGTAATTACACCACAGCCAATCATAAAAATACAGCCATAAAAATAAAACAAATTTGACAGACTCAACCAGGTTCTTAACTTCCAATTAGTAAACAATTGGAGAGGGGGGTGAAGAACAAAAAAAGAGGATGTTGAAAGACTTAGAAGAAGATAGAAAATCCCCTTTTGGTGTTTTTACAAGTCGATCCCTGATTATCTCCAGAATACAGACCTGTTGTGAGGTGGCCTACTGGGAACAATATAAAAATAGTAAAGGTAGCCTGACACCCCATTCAAGGCAGTATGACTGACCTAGTGGATGGTAGTCATATGTATGAATGGGGTCCTGGCAAAAGGTTAAAGTCCTGAATTTTTCATTTTGCCTTCTCTACCCAACATACTCAATGCCTTTTTTCTGGTGAAGGTATCGCTGTAAAGAGAGACGTCCACATGCAGAGATAGGAACAGTATCACCTATCCAACATCACTACGCATTAACTTTATGGTATCATGCTGGAGCCCACTGATCTGGTAGAGAATCTAGTATCCATGGATCCTTCAGTGGCATAACAGGTACAAGGAGATCCTATTCAACACCTGTGTATCTCTTTGCTCTTGATTGACTTGCAGTATTAAATCCAAGTGAGAATTATCCTTGTGAAGGGCAGCAGTAGAAGAAATTTCCCCTTCAGGAGTCTTTGTGAGGGATGCCACAGCTGTGTCAACTTTTAAGCACTGACCAACGTACTATTTTCTTTTGAAAAAAGAGAGAAAATGTTGATACATGTTTGCTGAGGCCTTTTGTCCTAGGCTAGCTCCCTCTCACTCTGACCAGTTAATCTTTTCAAAGGATGAATGCAGGATAAGGGTTGTCTCCTCCTCTGATTTAGCCAGAAAATATTTTAATAGACTTCCATTTGCATTCTACTTGTTCCTCTTCTGATCCATTGTGGAGTGTTGGTGAAGTCCTAGAATTGCAGGGATGAGTTTCAGCATTAACTGGAATAATTCAGCCTGGAATAAATGATCATGTCAAGATAGTGATGAGGAGGTATTGTAGAGGGAATGGTTGAGATCCTTCCTCTTCCCATTAGTTGGGGGGCTTGGGAGGGGGTCGCTCTGTGCTTGTTCACCCACAAAGCTTTCTGTTTCCATGATAGTCCTTAGACAGAATAAGCACACTGCCTCTTAGGGCTGGTCCACACTAACCCCCCAGTTCGAACTAAGATACGCAACTTCAGCTACATGAATAACGTAGCTGAAGTCAAAGTACCTTAGTTCGAACTACAAAGTACTTACCGCGGGTCCACACGTGGCAGGCAGGCTCCCTCGTTGACTCCACATACTCCTCTCGCAGAGCAGGAGTACCGGCGTCGATGGCGAGCACTTCCGGGATCGATTGCTTATCGCCGAACCCAGAGGTAAGTATAGACATACCCTTAGACTATGTGATATTTGCTATCTTTATTTAAGAAGAAGTGCAGTTATGCCAGAGATCTGTTGTTAACTTCTAGACAAAAATGTCCCTGTTATTGACAATGAGAGTTTCTGATCTCAGTTACATTGATGTCAATCCAGAGTAACTCCACTGATTTGAATGATGTTGTGCCAGATTTGTATCAGTGTAACTGAGACCAGAATATGTTACAGAAAGTTGCACATTTTTTCCTTAGGATATTGACATTGCTATAGGTAAGGTAATTAGACATTTTTATGTGGTATACGAGGAGAACAGTCTTTGATACCCTACAGTAAGTCATTGCAGGAAACACTGCACTGGTTATATGAACAATATGGGATGAGATACTAAGACAACTGGGGATTCCATGATTTTTTAATCTCATCTGAGAAACCGAGAGGCTTGGATATTGTGACCTACTTGAAACTGGCAGATTAGTGCACATGCTTTAATTCTTAATGAAATATTCTTGCTATAATGAATAGGAAGGTGGCTGCAATTTCCTGCACTGCAGATAGTGTGAAATTACAGGGTGCCCACTTATAGTAAACACAAGCCACTGCTCTTTCAAGGACACAAGTATAAGAAAGGTTAGTAACTGTTTTATCTTTCTGTAGCTGTTGTTCTTTGAGAGGTGTTGCACATGTCCATTCCAATGTAGGTATGTGCTTGCCCTGAACACAGTTGCTGGAAATTTTTCCCCTAGTGGTATCCGTTGGGTTGGCTCCTCTGGTCCCAAGAACTCATAGAGCCAGTATAAAGGGCCCTGCCACCCCATTCCCCTTTAGTTTCTTCTTACCAACTGACTCCTATAAGAAGGGATGGAGGGTGGGTTTTGGAATGGACAAGTGCAACACATCCCAAAGAATAACAGTTACAGAAAGATTAGTAACCATTTTTCTTCTTTGAATGTTTGCACATGTCCATATCAATGTAAGTGGCTCACAAGCAGTTGTACAGTAGGTGAGCTCAGTGTTCAAGGACAGGCTGACTGCAAGACTGTGAGGCCGAAGTTTGCATCATCTCTAGCCTGCTGGGTGATGGAATAGTGTGCCAATGACCAGGTTGCTGCTCTGCAGATGTCCTGAATAGGGACTTGTACTACGAAAGCAGCCAAGGATGCCTGCAATCTTGTGGAATGTGCAATCAGTGCCGGTCCGTGCTGCTGACGCTTGTTAAAAAACAAAATGCATTACTTAAATTTGTGACTCAACTCCTTGGGAGAGAATTGTATGTCTCCTGCTCTGTTTTACCTGCATTTTGCCATATATTTCATGTTATAGAAGGCTCAGGTGCTGACTCAGAACATGTCGTTCATTCTAAGAACACTTTCACTGCAGATTTGACAAAACACAAAGAAAGTACCAATGTTAGATTTCTAAAGATAGCTACAGCACTCGACCCAAGGTTTAAAAATCTGAAGTGCCTTCCAAATCTGAGGGGCATGAGGTGTGAAGCATGCTTTCAGAGGTCTTAAAAGAGCAACACTCCAATGTGGAAACTACAGAACCCAAGCCACCAAAAACGAAAATCAACCTTTTGCTGGTGGCATCTGGCTCAGATGATGAAAATGAACGTGCATCAGTCCACACTGCTTTGGATCGTTATCGAGCAGAACTCATCATCAGCATTCCTCTGGAATGATGGTTGAAGCATGAAGGGACATATGAATCTTTAGCGCATCTGGCATGTACATATCTTGCAATGTCGGCTAAAACAGTGCCATGTGAACGCCTGTTCTCACTTTCAGGTGACATTGTAAACAAGAAGTGGACAGCATTATTTCCCATAAATGTAAACAAACTTGTTTGTCTGAAGATTGGCTGAAGAAGAGTGCAGTTATGCAACAACAAAAAATCTACATTTGTAAGTTGCACTTTCATAATAAAGAGATTTCACTACAGTATCTGTATGAGGTGAATTGAAAAATATGATTTCTTTTGTTTTTTATAGTGCAAATATTTGTAATAAATATATATGTATAAAGTGAGTACTGTATACTTTGTATTTTAACTGAAATCAATATATTTTAAAATGTAGAAAATATCAAAAAAATATTTAAATAAATGGTATTCTATTATTAACAGTGTGATTAATTGCGTGATTAATTTTTTAATCATGTGATTAATCACAATTATTTTGTTAATCATGTGATTAATCATGATTTTTTTTAATCGCTTGACAGCCCTGATTTCTACACATGCTTACCTTTAAGAAGTACTCCCACTGAGTATATTGGTCCATCAGCTGAGGATTCTGATCTATCCCTTTTTATTTTTCTGTAAAGTGCCATATTTAACCTTTTCACCATCCCACACCTTGATGGAAGAGGCTTTGTACATTTTCATAGAGTCCATATAGCATTTTGGCTTGCAAGTTCTGATTTCAATTCCCAAGGTCTGATTATATTTTGTTTCCTGAGGAGAATTTTTATTTCTTTCATGGCAGGATAGAAATGCAAAGACAACTAAAAGTCCTGGAGATTACACATTTAAGACTTGTATAAGAAAATGCCTTACTTTTCTCTCTGTTGAAATGTTGTCTAATGTCATGTAGTCAGAGCTAGATTTCCAAGGGAGCTTGACGTCCATATGGGATCCGAGAAGGTTGGCCAATTATTCTGGAAAAAGTAGGATGCCTGTCTATCACAAGTTGATTAGTTAACCCAGAAAATCAAAGGGCAGTCTGGATGTTTCCATCCAGCATTGTTTGTTGATAATATAAGCAAAGATGTGCTTTGGATGTCTCGACCAATTTTTAGCCATTTGCCTGTTTTCTTCCCTTAAGCAGTTACTAGCTGCAAAGCAGTTTAAAGACAATGAACTGCTATATAAATTCTAGGTGTTATTTGCAAATAACAGTGAGATTGTTAGTTTAAGAGCCTGTTAATCCATTATTTTTATAGATTGTTAAAACCACCTCAGAATTTCTCCTTAGTATCCTAATTATTTAGTTTGCTGACTAGGTTATCTCAAGTTATAGGTTTCTCAGGAGGAAAAGGCCTGGAACAGACTATGTAAAGAATGATTTTTAAGGTAACTTGCTTCCACAATACTTACAGTAACATTAATCAATAGAACGTTCCATATCCTTCCTCTCAAAAAAAAATACTATTGTTGCCTAAATAGTATCCTACCTAGACAGTCATGTAAAAATCCTACTCTCTTAACTACTTGTGATGCAGAATGCTGTGACCAAAATACTCTCTGTACACTTTAAGAAATAGGACTACAGCATTCACACACCATCTTCAGCAACTCTTTTCTTCCTAGATATTTGTAAATATAATATAAAATCTACCTACCTACCTCCTTGGCTCTCGAAACTCTTTGGGCTTATTCAGCCATACATCTATGAATAATTTTCCTCTGCTACCCTACTTATTTATTCTTCTCTTCCAGTCTTGGCTGCCAAACCTTTCTCTTACTTCCACAGCTTTTTTCCCCTTTGGTGGGGGTATGAGGTGAGCTCATAGCTAGGATACTCTTTCTATGAACAGCTCAGTCTTTACGAAACACTTTTAAAGCCATTTCTTCTTTTTGAAAGATTACTTAAATCCATCATTTCTTTTCAACAGCTCTCTCCATAAACTTTTCTGAGATATATGGTATGAAGAATAATATATAGTATCTCAAGGATAACTTTACAAAATGCAATTGAGAAAGCCTGGTGAAAATGCTAAAGTGCCATGCTTGCTAATGGCTCTCTACATAAGTAGAATGTGGTAAAGATTCTTTGAGGAAGAAACAAAATGTTTTAGTTAAAGTGACTTGAAAGGGTTAAAAATAAACATGCAGAATGAGCCACTTCATTCTCAACCCAGAGATTAAATCCCTAACTTGCATTTACAAATTCCTGCTACTTTCAGGTATTTTATCATCGTCTATATTACCGGAATTAAATGTAGCTATAAACTGGTGTGATGGGGGTCTATCATGCCTTCTCTGCTCCCTGCTGGGTGCATCAGCACCCTGACACACTCACTGCCCAAGGAAAATCCACTCACGCTGGGTGACCATTCCAGAAACCTAGAATGGCCAGGAGGAAATATTGAACAATCAAGAACCAGCAGGCTGGTTAAGAAGGCTTGCCTGCTTTTGCTTAGGGACAGAGTTGGGTGACACCTGGACAGTGGAGGAGATCTTCAAGGCTAACCCATAACCCAAGCAAAGGACTTGCCCTAAGCTCTGTAACCAGGAACTTGCACGTGAAGGGATTTTTTCCTCTTTGTTTAAAGGCACAGTCAGTCGAATCCTGAGAAAGGGATAGATAATAAAACAGAAAATATCATAGTGCCTCTCTATAAAACCATGGTATGCCCACATCTTGAATACTGCATACAGATGTGGTTGTTCCATCTCAAAAAAGATATACTGGAATTGGAAAAGGTCCAGAAAAGGGCAACAAAATGATTAGGAGTATGGAACAGCTTCCATATGAGGAGAGATTAATAAGATTGGGACTTTTCAGCTTGGACAAAAGACGACTAAGGGGGGATATGATAGAGGCATATAAAATAAAAGAGGGGAGAGATAACTCAGTGGTTTGAGCATTGGCCTGCTAAACCCGGGGTTGAGAGTTCAATCCTTGAGGGTGCCACTTAGGGATCGGGGGCAAAATCAATATTTGGTCCTGCTAATGAAGGCAGGGGGCTGGACTCAATGACCTTTTAAGGTCCCTTCCAGTTCTAGGATATCTCCATTATTATTATTATTATTATTTTTTAATCATGACTGGTGTGAAGAAAGTAAATAAGGAAGTGTTATTTACATCTCGTAACACAAAAACTTAGGGGGATCACCAAATGAAATTAATAGGCAGCAGGTTTAAAACAAACAAAAGAAAGTATTTCTTCCTGTGGAACTCTTTGCCAGAGGATGTTGTGAAGGCCAACACTATAACAGGGTTAAAAAAAAAAAAAAAAAAAAAAAACGAACTAGTTAAGTGCATGGAAGATAGGTCCATTAATGGCTATTAGCCAGAATGGGCAGGAATGGTGTCCCTAGCCTCTGTTTTCCAGAAGCTGGGAATGGGCGACAGGAGATGGATCACTTGATGATTACTGTTCTGTTCATTCCCTCTGGGGCACCTGGCATTGGCCACTGTTGGAAGACAGAATACTGGGCTAGATGGACCTTTGGTCTGACCCAGTATGGCTGTTCTTACTAGAGACTGACACCAAGCTTATAGCATGGACTGCCCTGCCTGAAGCAGGGCCAAACCTTGCAGACTAATGTGGGAGGTGCCTGCAGTACCCCATGTGGCCCTGAAGGGGCACTGCAGAGCAGCCCTGCCTCCCACACTTGGTTCCTGGCATTTTTCAGATTGAGACTGTTTAACATTAGCTAAGGTATCAAGTTATATAGGTGATATAAAATTTACCAAGATATACTTTTGAAATGTACCCAATTACTTTTTTATTTTAAGTAACTTTCTGTCCTTTTCTGTAATATCAGTTAGACTTACCAAACTGTGAAGTAACTTTAAGATACAAGCTCCAGGGTAGGCATTTGAGTTTCTTGGAAAAAACTGAAGAGATTTCTTGACTTTGACTCCAGCCCACACCAGAAAACCTAAGAGGAGTTATAGCCTGCAGAGCCTCATTAGGCCCAGAAGCTGCAAAAGCTGAGGTTTCAGTCAATTGACAGTCTTCAGTTTGAGAAAGATCTATTATATACTGTAAGTAGCTGTCAATGAAACACCCTCTTCTTCTTGTAAATAGAAGGGTTAAAGAATGCAACATTTGGACTGCAGACTGTGGCATTAGCAAGAGGTGTGTTTGGTGCACTTATTTGTTCTATAAAATGCTTTACAACTGGAGAATAATTTAGTACTGAAAAGTGTCAAGGTTTCAGAGGATTTCTCAGCCTGTTGATATTAGATCATATGGCAATGAGCCAGCAACCACAGATTTCTTACTGTAGAGATACTGCTGAGGCCTATCAGAACATTTGTCTGCCGGGATGTATTGAGAAATGGTGTGTGTCCTTCATAGCTAGAGCTATGAAAGATGATTGCAGAGAACCAATCTTGTCTGCTACTCTAACCGTTGTGTACGCCTGACGTTTCTTGGAAAAGAAGTTGGACAGCTCTAGTAATAGACACAGAACTTGCCGATCCTTCAGGTATAACATTATATAGAGCTCCCCTGCTGTTCAAGAGCATAAGTAACATCAAGGTATTTGCCTTTTCAATCCATTTTCTTTGCTCTAAAAGAGGGATTCCTCCAGTGCTAACAGGAATAGGAGAAATTTGAAAACAGCACACCTCTAAAGCACTGTCTGTCTTCCACCAATCTTGTAGCAGAGTAGAGTATGCATTTCCCAGAGACTTTTCTGGACATACATGTGCCTCTCTTGAACGTACAGAGTGCAGCTGTACCCAGTGACTCAGGGTCTAGGATATTGCTGAATGTGGTAAATACAAGCAGCAACTAAACTATCTTTGGAACTCATTTTGTCTTCTGACAGAAAATGTCATCCATTCTAAGTAGAGGGAGACATGGAACCATACATTTTATAAACAATGTTTATTTCTTTTTGACCTGTTTTCTGTCATACACTAACTCAAATGAAGGATATTTCAAAATAGATAATCCAGGTAATTCAGAGGACAACAAACTATAATAGAATACTCTGAAGCAAGATATACAGAAGCACTTGTTCTTCCATTAACTATCCTACTATAAGTATCATATCTGTAACAAGTACAAGGTGAAGTTAAATACCTCCTTTTTACATAAGCTAGAGTTTAAATACTAGCAATTTTTACCATTACTGATTCCAATAACATATTTGTGCACTCTCCTTGAAAAACTTCCTATCTGTATCTCAACCAGAGTCAGCATCAAACTTCAAAGTATTATAACCATTTTAAAAAGTATTGGTGATAATAGTTACTTTTAGATAAGGAACAGAAAACCATCTCTTGACTTACCTAAAATGGATTTGGAAAAGGATAGCAAGTTCACTAAAAATCAGCTCTTTTTTTCCAGGAATTGAACGGGTTTGTTTAATGCCACAGACTCTCCAATGATGCAAAACTACTTCATATTCTCATCAAAAGAGCAACACAGAAAACGAATTCTGTCCCTTTGATCTTAACAGATCGCAAGACTAAATTCAATTCCAAAGGCTTTTAAGAGGCTTATCTGCATTTTAAGATTAATGATATCATTTATTTGCATATTTAATTATGTTTATTATTAAGAGTAAGTATTGTTTATTCAATTTGCTCCTCTTTCTGCTTGGCCTACTGTAATGAAAACCAATGAGGCAAAAAAGATGTGCAAAACGAAAAAACACAGCAGAGTCATCAAATATGCCAAATCAGATGCTATCAAAAGCCTCTTCTACGTAAAAAAATACTCTTTAATCTTCATGATCATTATGCTTCTTTACAAATATAGTATAAGATATAAGGAACACATCTGATGTACTTTGACCATCTCTAGTCTATGCATCAATGTAGTATTTAAATGTAATGTGAATGACAACTTGCAGTTCCTTAGCACTCAGTTACTTTCTCTGAAATTAAACAATTAATAAGCCAGGAGCTATATGAGTGATAAATTATTCATCTTTACTATAACAAATAATCAATTACAAAAAGATAAATAAATTAAGAAAAATAAAAAAGAGACATCTATATCCTTTTAATATTAAGCCTGTCCTCGCCAAAATCTCTTTAAACAGATTTAATTTGCATAATGGCATCAGCAATGTAAATGCCCTGGCTACATGTGTTAGAGAAAATATAAGCATCAAACAACAGTGAATCCATGAGCGTATATACGCTGTCAATGAGAAACAAAAAATATCTGCTACAATTTTATACTCAACATATGAGAAAAGAAGCTTATTACAGTTCCTCTAAATTACTATGCCTTATCAAATATTTAAGTAGTACTCCAAGTTTCCTTGCTTCAAAGAGAAGTTGTAAATTTCCTTCAGTTTCTGTTGGAAAATAGTCTGTATTCACACAAATACAACAGATGATTTTCCTAGATGCTTACTAGATGAAAGGTAGACAATAGACCAAAACAGAGGCTATGGCAAACTGCACAGCTATGTGGGAAACCCAGATTCAACTCTTAATTCTCAGGTTAAATTAGACTTGTTCCAGGATGTGGGCATTTGTGGTCAGAAATAGGCCAAACGTTTTGCATTAGTAAGGGTGCAGCTACATTGCATGCTTCTTTCGGTGGTATGTAGTGTATATAATCCATGAAGCCCCCCAGCATGGGTATAAACAGCAGTGTAGATTGTGGAGCATAGCTTAGTTGAGTAAAGACACCTGAAGGGTGTGGGTATGTACTCCAGTACAGCTCTCTAATTTGCCTAAGCCATATCTCCCTGTAGCGGGGCGAGGACTCTCCGGTGCAGCACCTCCTGCTGGTCGTCCAGGGAAATTAGCTCGCCAGCCTCCAGAGTGTCCTCTGCAGGCCAGTGTCTCACCTTGCTGCTGGCCCCAGTGTCCCTCTCGGACCCCGGTGCCCCTTCTCTCGGGGTTCTGCCCCCTGCAGTACCCCACAGTCTCACTGGGTCTCCCCTCCCCAGGGAACCCCCAACCCCTATCCCCACCTCTCCTCAGTCTTTGGCTACTGCCAGTCACCAACTAGTCCCACTCACTGGGGCCGACTGCAGTGTACAAGCCATTCATCATCGGCAAGGAGGGTTTGGACCTGCTGCCTCTGCCTACCCTTGGGCTGCCCTCTGCAACCCCAGTACCTTTTCTGGCCTTTAGCAAGGCCTGAAGCCTGGGGGTTTTCCAGGTCGGAGCTCCCCAGCTCCTCTGGCCTTTCCCCAGCCCTGCTCCACTTTAGGTACCCTGCTCAGCTCCCAGCAACCAGGCCCATCCCTCTCAACAGGTAGAGAGAGGGACTCTTTGAGCTCCTGGCTCTCAGCCTTTTATGGGGCCAGCTATGGCCTGATTGGGGAGTGGCTCCAGCTGTGGCAGCCTTCCCCAGTCAGCCTAGGCTTTTCTACCACAGCCTTCTCCCAAGGCTGTTTTCAGCCCATCAGGGCAGGAGCAGGGTTACTGCCCCGCTACATTCCCATCTACACTGCTGTTTTTAGCAGTGTAGTGTCCTGCTCCTGGCTCTGCCAGATTCCCGTTGCTGGAGCCTTTCACCACAGAAAGGAAACACTCCAGCAGGGGGGAAAGGCTCTGGTAGGGGGAAAACAGTAGGCCTTTCCTTGCCACAGTGAAAGGCTCCAGCAGCGGGGAGCAGTTAAAGCCTTTCCCTGCTGCCCCCCCATCTGCCAGAGCCTTTCATTGACATGTGTAGCTACATACCACAGTGTGGACATGGTGTGCTTTTCACTGGTGTGTGGCTACATATACAATACACACCACTGCCAGTTGCATGTATTGTAGACATAGCCTAAGAGTATTTCTTCGTGACAAGTGTGTACAGTTATTTATGGGAATATTGTAAAAAGTTGCATAACTCACTACCAAGGCAGTAACAAAGCTTCTGGGTAAAATCAACACATGACGGATGCGAGGATAAGGTAAAAACAGAAGGAAATGGAAGTACTAAATATAACAGTGCAAGAAAACTCAAGTACGTTGGACAAATTGTGAAACTAATATGCAACTGGTAACCATCATTCTCCTTTTGTGTTATATCCCCTTCCTCTACACGCTGTCTGTCTTGACTATTCAGATTTTAACCCCGCCAGGGCAGGTCTCATCTTCTACTCTGTCTCTACAGAGCCTAGCATTATGGGCCCTCTCAATGCTACTGCAATGAAAAATAACTACAAGAGACTTCATTCATGAAAATCCTTATGATTCACATTGCCTGGAAAAGAAACAACAAAACAACCCTTTTACTAATAACTCACATAAATAATATAGTGTTACTTATTTTACCAAATACTATTCCTGAAACACTTATAATTCTGATATCAAATGAGCTATATAAAGTGCAATGAGAAAACTTATTCTTCACTTTTATCTTTTTAACTTTGACTTTTCCTATTTGCTACCAATGTGTAAATCTGCTATTAAATGTTCCCCCACAATGTCTAATATGCTATTCTTGAAAATTCAGGATTATTTCAATCTAAAAAAGATTTCTTAAACTGGAACCACTTTATGCTGCCAGATAAACTGGAAACATATATAAGCAGCAAATGCTGTCATAATTAAACAAACGAATATAATGCAATTTCTTTACTCCAGAGGCAGCAGTTTTATTTTTCTTCCAGGTCATTCTTTTTCTACAAAAACCTGTCATGTTCTTCCTCCTTTTCTCCCATGTTTATCAGAAGCTGTTTTATTTTTTCTTGTAATTCTTTGATTCTGCTAGTTAGCTACTCATATATTGTTCAATGGGAAAAAAAGAAATATTAGTCATTTATGGCTTTATTAAGCTAACTTATTTATCTGGATCTCACTTGCCCCTTTTTAAATTCAATCACTAAATAACTATTAAAAATGATAAACACTACATAATTAATTCCAAAACAATGGGAAGCATGTTATAATCCATTTTGATGAATATGCCTGGAAATGAATTAATGAATGGTTTACACCATAGGGCAAGAATAATTTAAAAAATAACTTGAAAAAAGTCAGATTTTTTTCTTTTCTTCCCCCTCCCAGAAGTCACCAAGTCAATAACATTACAACTTAAATTTAAACAATATTTTGAGACTGTTTTCCCTACAGGAGTCTCCAGGGTACAACCTCCCCTTTATTCACCTCACCGAACACTCTATATTCTCATCTGAACTTCTGGCCCACAATAAACAGACAGAGATGCAGATTCTTCTGACCAGAAAGGTCAATATACAACAATGTACAGGATCCCTTCCTTATAGAGGCGTTACATTCTGATTATGCAATACTCCCAGCCCTGCTAACCTGACAGTTAGGGACTCAGCTCAAGTCTCAAACTCTTAACCCTCATGTTCAATAAAATGGACAATTTTCAACAATATCAAATCTTATCCTGAAATCAGATTTATTATCTTCTGTGCTGTAAAGATTTTACTAAAATATTACATATTTCCAATACTTCAGCATACTATAAGCAAGCTACCATTCCAGCACCAGCCTCTGGCCAGGACAATCATAGAATCATAGAATATCAGAATTGGAAGGGACCTCAGGAGGTCATCTAGTCCAACCCCCTGCTCAAAGCAGGACCAATCCCCAACTAAATCATCCCAGCCAGGGCTTTGTCAAGCCTGACCTTAAAAACCTTTAAGGAAGGAGATTCCACCACCTCCCTTGGTAACCCATTCCAGTGCTTCACCACCCTCCTAGTGAAAAAGATTTTCCTAATATCTAACCTAAACCTTCCCCACTGCAACTTGAGACCATTACTCCTTGTTCTGTCATCTGCTACCACTGAGAACAGTCTAGATCAGTGTTTCTTAAACTAGGGCCGCCGCTTGTGTAGGGAAAGTCCCTGGCGGGCCGGGCTGGTTTGTTTACCTGCCCCGTCCGCAGGTCCGGCCGATCGCAACTCCCACTAATCACGGCTCCCCCTGGCCACGGTTCGCTGCTCCAGGCCAATGGGAGCTGCTGGAAGTGGCGGCCAGTATGTCCCTCAGCCCACGCCACTTCCAGCAACTCCCATTGGCCTGGAGCAGCGAACCACGGTTAGTGGGAGCTGCAATCGGCCGACCTGAGGACGGGGCAGGTAAACAAACTGGCCCGGCCCACCAGGGGCTTTTCTTACACAAGCAGTGGCCCTAGTTTGAGAAACACTGGTCTAGATCCATCCTCTTTGGAAACCCCTTTCAGGTAGTTGAAAGCAGCTATCAAATCCCCCCTCATTCTTCTCTTCTGCAGACTAAACAAACCCAGTTCCCTCAGCCTCTCCTCATAAGTCATGTGCTCCAGTCCCCTAATTATTTTTGTTGCCCTTCGCTGGGCAACAAATGTTTCTTCTGGAATGCTGTCTCCATTGAAAGGCTTCATTAAGCTCCAACAGGACCTCCTATCATTACATACAGGATTCTCTCCCTGTCCCCCTTCAGAGTTGAGACTGTTTCTTTGCCAACATGGCCAATTCCACCCAGCGCAGTGGACAAGAAACAAATTTCAGGCCTAAATTCTAGTGCGTTAAAAAGACCAGTTTCACAAAACTGAAAATAACTATCAGCCCAATCTGTTCAGAGAAAGAATTTAAACCAAAAACTGTGTACGGTAATTGAGAACTGTTTACTGACATTTTACTAGACACCCAAAAAGCCAAAATCCCATAATCAAGAAAGAAGGCAGGACTGGTTAAAAATAAAAACAACCTCAATTGCTAAAGAAATAAAGAGACAAGGTGGGTGAGGTAATATCTTTTATGATATTATCTCACCCACCTTGTCTCTCTAATATCCTGGAACCAACACCTACAATACTGCATAAAATAAATGATGGCAGTGTGATTGGGCTCCACTCACCATGGTGGTGCCTCCTGCTGGCCATCTTGGAGATTAGCTCTGCAGGTCAGTATGCCCTCTCCCAATGGTGCCTCACCCACCATCACGTCTGCTTTCTGACCCGCGTCACTCCAGGGACCACGACATCCTCTTCATGACACAGACCTTCGGGCTGTGTCACCATCTGTGCTCTGCCCCCTCCCCGGGGTTTAATGTGGCAGTCCAACTGTCCAGCTACTTCCCCAGGGGTGAGTGGGGGGGGGGGAATGGACCCAGGCCAGCCCACTACTGCAGGTCCCAACCCAGACACCCTCTGAACCACAATCACTTACTATATTCCTTTACCTCAATTAGCGCTGCATTTCCCTGGGCCACTTCCCTGCAGCCACAGCACCCTACTCAGTCCAAGCCGCCCATCTGGAGCTGCTTCTCTATTCCCCAGGTCCCTGCCTGCACTAGTCTGTCCAAGGTGCTATAAGGTTGTAGCCTACGAGGAGACAGTCATCTCTCCTCAAGCTCCCAGCAGCCACTGACTCTGCTCTACCCTGCGGCTCTTTTTATATGGGCCTGCTGGGTCCAGATTGGTTGCTCCTCACAGCCTCTCTCCTATTGGCCACTTCCCCAGGCAGCCTCCCTAGGGTTCTATTAACCCCTTACATGCCACAGGCAGTTACAAAATTAAAAACATATATATAACAAATGGACACTGGCAGATACAAGGTCTGATTAAGGTGGAAATTAGTTACCATCTTGAGAAGAAATTTTGGATGTGGGTGAAGGACCATTTTATCCTTATGGAAAACAATAAAGGAGGGGTTAGCTATGAGAGTCTGCAGCTCTCTAATTCTCCTAGCTCATGTTCTGGTTATCGCAAAAGCACTGTCATGGGAAGACAGAACAGTGAATATTCCCCCATGGGTTCCATACGAAGCTTCATTTGCCTTGTGAGCATTAAACTAGCCTTGTTCAGCCTGGGTAAGAACAGCAACTTTCACTGGATGGAAGACATTTATTAGATCTTTCAGTAACAGAATGACTGAACATACACATATTTTTCACTTTCAGGGAATAAGTAAAATTGGATGCCAGAAGAAAATGACAGGCCCAAGAACTTGATCTGGAGCAAGGATTCAGGGATAGAAAAAATAGGAGCAGTGGATTGAGTTATATCATTTCTGACCACGCACAGAGAGAAAACCCCATTGAATCTATTATTTCATTGACTCTTTCAGAGATCATTTGTACTAGACTTGCTGATTTCAGCTGAGTTGATCTGCAAGGATATTATCCTTTCCTGGAGTCATATAAGATGCTGAGGCTATTAAGCCCATCAGCCTGGAGAAGAACATCGTTGGCTGACAAGAGTTCTCTTTCAAGGTCTCAATGGCCTTGCAAACTTTGATATGTCTGTCCTCTGGCTGGAAGGCCTTTCCATGCACCAAAATCCAGCATTGCCAAAATGAAGGAAATTTGTTGGGTAGTATGAGTTGTATGAAGTAGTCTGAGACTTCTTTCAATTAAGGACGAGGTTCAGTTCCTGAAATAGATTGCAAATCTTGTGTATAGCCACACCTAGAGCTCCCCTGGAATGGCTACCTGAGCAACCAGTCATTAACAAAAGGGTAGATGTGAAAACATTGTACCAACAGATGGACTGCCACAGGTGTGAGGCATCTAGTGAAGATTTGAGGCTCCATAGAGAGGCTGAAAGGAATGAACTTGTATTGTTAGTCCCACGGTAAAAGGCAAGTGCTTTCAGGGATAAAGTAGGCATCCTCAAGATCAAATGCCCCAATCCTGAAGGGATAATGGAGTCCAGGGTAACCATACAGAATTTGAATATTCAGATGAAAGAGTTTAACTTCCTGAGAGCCAGAAAAGACTGAAAACTTCTTTCTTTCTTTCAGAGTTGGAGATATTAAAGCCCTTTCCTTGAAACTCTGCAGGAAGATATTCTATCATTTCCAACTCCAGGAGGAACAGCATATCCACACTCGAAATGATTTATTCATAAATTTTAAAGCAAAAAGGATCCATTAGCTCATCTAGTCTAAACTCCTGTATATCACAGACCATTAAGTTCCACCAAGTTGCCCTGGTATTGAGTCCAATAACTTGTTTCTCTAAAGCATATCTTCCAGAAAGATATCTTTTGAAGGCATCAAGAGGTGTCCACTTTCATTTAATGAGAACAATCCCCGAAAAGGATTGGTGGGGGGTGCATTGTAGGGTATTGGGAGGTGAAGTGGGGTGAAATTGGGTTGCATAACTGCTGCATGCAATTCTAGGGGGGGGGGGCACCACCACTACCCCACCTCTGACCATGGATTCTGAGGAGGGGGTAATCTCAGCCATGCCTGAGGATTCTGCGGACAGGGAAGATGAGGAGAAGGAGGATGAGGACGAGTTTGCAGATAGCACACAGCACTCCCTTCTCCCCAACTGCCAGGATCTTTTTCTCAGCCTGACTGAAGTATCCTCCCAACCCTCCTGTCATAACTATAAAGGGAAGGGTAACAGCTGTCCAGTATACAGTACTATAAAATCCCTGCTGACCAGAGACTCCAAAATCCTTTTCCCTGTAAAAGGTTAAGAAGCTCAGGTAACCTGGCTGACACCTGACTCAAAGGACCAATAAGGGGACAAGATACTTTCAAATCTTGGGGGAGGGGGGGAGAAGGCTTTTGTTTGTGCTCTTTGTTTGGGAGTTCGTTCGCTCTTGGGACTGAGAGGGACCAGACATCAATCCAGGTTCTCCACATCTTTCTAAACAAGTCTCTCCTATTTCAAACTTGTAAGTAAATAGCCAGGCAAGGCGTCTTAGTTTTACTTTGTTTTCTCAACTTGTAAATATACCTTTTACTAGAGTGTTTATCTTTGTTTGCTGTACTTTGAACCTAAGACTAGAGGGGAGTCCTCTGAGCTCTTTAAGTTTGATTACCCTGTAAAGTTATTTCCATACTGATTTTACAGAGATGATTTTTACCTTTTTCTTTAATTAAAAGCCTTCTTTTTAAGAACCTGATTGATTTTTCCTTGTTTTTAGATCCAAGGGGATTGGATCTGTATTCACCAGGAGTTGGTGGGAGGAAGGAGGGGAATGGTTAATTTCTCCTTGTTTTAAGATCCAAGGGGTTTGGATCTGTATTCACCAGGAGTTGGTGGGAGGAAGGAGGGGAATGGTTAATTTCTCCTTGTTTTAAGATCCAAGGGGTTTGGATCTGTATTCACCAGGGAATTGGTGAAAGGTTTCTCAAGGCTTCCCAGGGAAGGGAACTAGCCTTGGGATGGTGGAAGCGGACCAGAGCTAAGCTGGTAGTTAAGCTTAGAAGTTTTCATGCAAGCCCCTACATTTGTACCCTAAAGTTCAAAGTGGGGATACAGCCTTGACACCTCCCAAGGCATTATCCCAGACAATGAGGCCATGGAAGGGACCTCTGGTGAGTGTACCTTTGTAAATATAAAACATGGTTTAAAAGCAAACATTTTTTAATGATTAATTTGCCTTGAGGACTTGGGATGCATTCACGTCCAGTACAGCTACTGGAAAAGTCTGTTAACATGTCTGGGGATGGAGCGGAAATCCTCCAGGGACATCTCCATGAAGCTCTCCTGCAGGTACTCCAAAAGCCTTTCCAGAAGGTTTCTGGGCAGTGCAACCTTATTCCGTCCTCCATGGTAGGACACTTGACCACGCCATGCTAGTAGCAAGTAATCTGGTATCATTTCATGACAAAGCCTGGCAGCGTATGGTCCCAGTGTTTTCTGGCATTCAAGCAACATCCATTCTTTATCTCGCTGTGTTATCCTCAGGAGAGTGATATCGTTCATGGTAACCTGGTTGAAATATAGGAATTTAATTAAGGGGACAGAGGTGGCCGTTTGCCTGTGGCTGAAAAGAAATCCTTCCCTGCAGTTAGCCAAGTGGTGGGGGTGGGGGCACTGGCGCTGAGCTTTTCGTGTTTGGCTAGCAGGGATCTTCCCTGATACCAGCCATGCAGTGGGGGGAGGGGTAAAGCGATCATCCCAGAGAATTGGATGGGTGCTGGCAGGGTTTAGTTTGGGTTCTGCTGCTGCACGTTAACAGGAAAACCACAGCACTCAACAGGCTTTGCTTGGTATGGGAAAGGAGGGCACTGCTTTAATGAAGGTTGCAGAAGCCAAAAGACAATGGCTTACCACGGCTGCATGCAAGCCGAATTCTGTTGCCCGGCCCTGCGTCTGTGATCTCTAACACCAAAGCTGCAGGCACTCAATATAAGATGTAAAATGCGACCTTGTACCAAAATCACATGTGCTATGTAATGTGAATAGTGTTGTTCACCATGAAAGAGTATAAGCATTGTTCGGTAAAATGTATCTTTTTAAATACTTCTCTCCCTTTTTTCCCTCCCTCCCACAGCTGCAAATTTTTCAAGCCTCCCTCCTCTGTCCTGAAGGCCATCTCAGATAAGGCGGCGGAAAAAATGCACGCAAGACGAAATGTTCTCGGAAATCATGCAATCGACCCGTTATGAAAGAGCTCATCTGAATAAGTGGAAGGACATGGTATCAAAGTACAGGAAAGATGCCAGTGAACGTGAGGACAGGAGGGACCAACGTGAGGACAGGAGGGATGAACGTGAAGAGAGACGGGATGCTCAAGATGAGAGGTGGCAGCAGAAAGATCAGAGGAGGCAGGATGCAATGCTGGGGCTACTGCAGGATCAAACAGACATGCTCTGGCATCTGGTGGAAATTCAGGAACAGCAGCAGGATCACAGAGTGCTGCTGCAGCCCCTGTATAACCGCCCTCCCCCATCACCATGTTCCATAGCCTCCTCACCCAGACGTGTAAGAACGCGGGGGAGGGGGGAGACTCCGTACACCCTCCCACTCCACCCCAGTGGACAGCCCAAGCAAAAGGCTGCCATTTTTTTAACCTTTTTTTAGTGACCTTTTCCTTCCCTCCTATCCTCCTCCCAAACCCCATCCGGGCTATCTTGTCAGTTCTCTCCCTATGTTTATAATCAATTAATAAAGAATACATGATTTTTATAGGATAGTGAATTTATTTCCTTTGAAAGCAAGCTGTGATCGAAAGGGGGAGGGTGGTTTGTTTACAGGGAATGAGTCAATCAAGGTGGTGGGTTTTCATCAAGGAGAAACAAACAGAACTTTCACACCATAGCCTGGCCAGTCATGAAACTGGTTTTCAAAGCTACTCTGATGCTCAGCACTTCCTGGTGTGCTCTAATTGCCCTGGTGTCTGGCTGTGCGTGATCAGTGGCCAGACGATTTGCCTCAGCCTCCAACCCCGCCATAAAGGTCTCCCCCTTACTCTCACAGAGATTGTGGTGCACACAGCAACCAGCAATAACAATGGGAATATTGGTTTGGCTGAGGTCTGAGCGAGTCTGTAACGTGTGCCAGCGACCCTTTAAACATCCAAATGCACATTCTACCACCATTCTGCACTTGCTCAGCCTGTAGTTGAACAGCTCCTGACTCCTGTCCAGGCTGCCTGTGTATGGCTTCATGAGCCATGGCATTAAGGGGTAGGCTGGGTCCCCAAGGATAATTATAGGCATTTCAACATCCCCAATGGTTATTTTCTGGTCTGAGAAGTAAATCCCTTGCTGCAGCCGTTTAAACAGAGTAGTGTTCCTGAAGACGCGAGCGTCATGAACCCTTCCCGGCCATCCCACGTTGATGTTGGTGAAACGTCCCTTGTGATCCACAAGTGCTTGCAGCACCATTGAAAAGTACCCCTTGCGGTTTATGTACTGGGTAGCCTGGTGCTACGGTGCCAAGATAGGGATATGGGTTCCATCTATCGCCTCACCAGAGTTAGGGAATCTCATTGCAGCAAAGCCATCCACTATGACCTGCACATTTCCCAGAGTTGCTACCTTTGATAGCAGCAGCTCAGTGATTGCTTTGGCTACTTGCATCACAGCAGCCCCCACAGTAGATTTGCCACTCCAAATTGATTCCCGACTGACCGGTAGCTGTCTGGCATTGCAAGCTTCCACAGGGCTATCGCCACTCGCTTCTCATCTTGTGAGGGCTGCTCTCATCTTGGTATTCTGGCACTTCAGGGCAGCGGAAAGCAAGTCACAAAGTTCCATGAAAGTGCCCTTAGGCATGCGAAAGTTTCGCAGCTACTGGGAATCGTCCCACACCTGCAACATTATGTGGTCCCACCACTCTGTGCTTGTTTCCCGGGCCCAGAATCGGCGTTCCACGGCTATAACCTGCCCCATTAACAACATGATCTCCAAAGCGCCGGGGCCCGTGGTTTGAGAGAATTCTGTGTTCATGTCCTCATCACTCTCGTCGCCACGCTGCCGTAGCCGTCTCCTCCTCACCTGCTTTTTCAGGTCCTGGTTCAGCATAACCTTCATGATAACGTGTGAGGTGTTTACATAGTTCATGACTGCTGTCTTGAGCTGAGCGGGCTCCATGCTTGCCGTGGTATGGCGTCTGCACTGCTCATCCAGGAAAAAAGGCACGAAACAGTTGTCTGCTGTTGCTTTCCCGGAGGGAGGGGAAGGATGTACCCAGAACCACCTGCGACAATGTTTTTTGCCCCATCAGGCATTAGGATCTCAACCCAGAATTCCAATTGGCGGAGGAGACTACGGGAACTATGGGTTAGCTATGGGATAGCTACCCACAGTGCAACGCTCCGGAAGGCGACGCTAGCCTTGGTACATGGATGCACACCGCCGACTTAATGTGCTTAGTGTGGCCGCATACACTCAACTTTATACAATCGGTTGCCAAAAATCGAATTCTGTAAATTCGGAGTAATCCCGTAGTGTAGACATACCCCAGTACCTATCATGCTGACCACTACTGTCTCAATGTAATTCTCATACATCAAATGTAGAAATGAGATTTTTCAGAATTCACTGTACCTAAGACTGCAAATTTGCACGCTGTCAGCTAATTGTATATTTGCATGAGGCATCGTTATGAGGAAGTTTTTGCCAGCAATTTGACCTTTTTGAATTCAGATTGCTGAGTACTACGAAGTTGAGGTTTTTTTAAAGCAGAAATGATGAAAATCTTCTCCAAATTATTTAACAGATGGATAGTAAAATAAAAAATACTGAAAGTTAGCAATCAGATTTAAATTCACAGCTTAGTATCATATCATATGTTAATACTGAACCTACTAAACATGAATATTAACAAAAATACATGTTGATATTTTTTCAATTTGTACTAAAAACCCACAGATTTTCTGGGATAAGAAATGTAAATTTTAAAGATTTCATCCAACTATAATAGAGGATAATTATTGATATTAAGTAACAACAATTATGTTCAGACAGACCAAATGAATGAAACAGAAATGGCCAAAATCAACTTAATTTTCTTTTTCACTAAACTTTATCCAAACCCAATTTTTACTGTTTTTTAGGCTTCCTTTTTACTGTTTCTTGGTTTAAGAAAAAGTTTGAAAGAATTCTACATAGTAATTAAAGATGAGTATGCCAAGCATTCACATCTGTCAAAACCATATCAGCCTCACCCACAAAATAGAGGGTTGGGGGGAGGGGGTTCTTCTACTTAGACATTGTTGACGTGGCAGTGTGAAAAGATTTATCTGCCTCTTTGCATGATGAAAATTTTCAGATAGGAAAATTACCAGTAATTGTATTTGTTGTATTCCTCCTCCTCCACCAACCTACAACAGAATCCCTTAACAATATGATTGCTGCTACCAGGAATCAAAAGGGGAGAAAAAAACAAAACTTGCCAATCATAGCAAGTATTAAGACAGCAGCTTGCCCACTACTCTCACAGTCCAGAAACTTTCAGAATAAAATAAAACACAGATATAGGAATTGAAGAAAGCCTAACAACATATTTCCTCTAATCAACCTCTTGTGTGGTAAGAGGGCAAGAAAAATGAGGAAAGAAAGAGACAATGACAAATAAATATTATTTGTATGCAATGTTTCCTCAATGTACATTTCCCTTCCCTGCTTGCTCATCATACAAAAGAATCCCTTACATATAGCAGATGTAGCATGGAGAAACATACACAGTGGAGGATATACTTTACAAAGTAACTTGAAGCAATCTCTTTCCAAAAGGCAGTTTTCCAGGAGAACTCAAGATTCAATCAATAGCTGATAATGAGAACCTATGTAGCAGATATACAAAGTTTTCAGATGTCCTGACTTAAGATACCAACTGTATTTCTCTCTACCATTCAGACAGACTGACTAATCATCTATATAAATCCAGCAGGAAAATGTAGGGTCTGAGGCCTCAAACCATTTTTCTGTGGCCATGGAAAGAAACAAACAAGGATTTGGTCTTTCTGAAAGGGTTTATATGGCTCATCTCTGAACTAAGGCCCTGCTTCACATCCTGTGGGCGAAATCTCTTTTGAACACTAAGAGAGTGGTCAGAATAGAAAATTGATAAAATGATGTGAAAAGAAACCTCTCTAAAGTACGTAGGTTGCTCAGTCATGAGAGCAACCCCCAGAAGGAAATATACTCAGGCAAGCATCTGGTTGGAGATGGAGAGAACATGTCTACTACTCCTTAGCTAAAAAAATGTTTCATTGTACCATACTGCTTTCTGCAGAAATGAAGGAAGATGCTGAGAGAAAAGCAGGAATAGTTCTTGCTGGTGGGAAATATAGCTCATCTAGAGGACAGATGCAGACAAAAGATTCCTTGGATTATAAGAAATCATGATCCCTGGTTTGGCATTAGGAGAAGAAAGGGCCTACTCAGAGGAGAGCTCATTTATTTTTCAATTGAGGCAGCAGAAATAAACCAATGGAAGAGGAAAGAGAGAAGAAAACCAGTTTAAGCTTTAAGGGAACAAATCCAAGGATTTATCTGGGGCAAGGAATGAGAATGAATCTGAAATATGTCTAGACTCTGAAACCAGAGAGGCCACACTAGAAAATATCCTCTGGTAGCCCATCTCTATGACAGGGACAACCACAAGAGCCAGGGATTCCTTAATCATCTCTCTAAATTTCTTGTTTTAGTCTTTCTAATCACCACTTCTTGCTCTCCATCCCCTCCAGAAAGCCTGGAGGGGATGGAGAGCAAAGGGACAAGTTAGATAAAGAATAGGTACATCAGGCAGAGAATTACAGCATGGAGTCTATGCTTCCAGTTCAAAAGAAGAAAAAAAGACAGAAGGAAGTGAATGGACAGGAGCTTATACTGGCCTTAACTGAGATCCTCTTTACAGCCTGGTAAATGGGTCTAGTCTGATTTCTGTAAGAAATCCTATTGAAGGATGGGGGATTACAACAATAATTAAATTAAACCTAATCAAACCATTTTATTATTTTCTGCTGAAGGCCAATATACTTAGCATCTTCTTCCATGCATAATAAAATTACATTAGCTCTAGGCACTTTTATAATCTTGATTTATTAAAGATGTTCATATGTTCAGTGACATTCCTTGTAGTATTCAGGTAAATGACACAGGTTACGTTTTGTTTATTTATGTACTTTTGAAAGAAACGACTACTGCTATTTCAGCTAGTTCATTACTAAAAAGAAAAAATTATATACTTGAACTACTAAAATGTCTCTTTTGCATAAGACTTTTTAAAGGTAATTCTGAATGCAGTGAATCATATTATCCTTGGCTGCCAGTTGTGACTTCAGATACTCAACACAAGTCTTCCTTATTTCATCTCATTTCTGACTACCCACAAAAGAACAAAATTTGAGTTTGGCACTGAAGTCCATTTCTGAAGTCATAAAATTACCAACAAATAACCACAATTTTAGAGGACTCATAAATTAACTGAGCCATGTAGCCATATCAGATGCACTTTGAATATAATCTTCCAATACTTTACTACATAATTAAGTTGCACAAATTGTAGTATTTAAATAATATCATGGATATAGCATCTAAGTACTAGTTAGAAAAAGCTATTTAAAATACATATTATTTAACTAACCATATTTTTATTTTGGAAATAATTTGCATATAAACAAAGTAAATGAAGGAAAAAAACTTTTTCCGTTGACTTCACATAGAAATAATTATAAACTTGCTATACTACAACATATCCACATAAATGAAACCCACTGTTTGGATAAACTGATCTATATATCAATCAAGGACCATACAAGTAAGATAAAGGGGCATCAAGATTCTCATATCTCAGTTATCATATCTAAAATTTCTTCTTTTTTTAAAACTAAACTAAAAGAACTACTGAAACTCCACTTGTACCGTAAGTCCCTATGCTGTGCCCAACTACGATAACCTTATCCACTGTTTGGCAGATTCAACATTACACAGACACAGCAAAATGCTTCCTAGAAAGAGCGTTGGGGTAAATTTTTCACAAACATCTAAGTAACTGAAGCTTCTAAATTCTATTTTCAAAAGTCACTTAGGCACCTAAAAATCTGCATGTCCACATCTGCCTCAGTCCTGACATCCAGGTGCCCAAGTCCCAGAAGGAACTTCATACTAAGCATCCCCTCACCTATCTTGCTTGCAGGAATCAATTTGGCAGGTGTTCTCATAGGCCACCTAACAGATCGGACCCTGCACGGAACAGAGGAGGAGGTGGCAGAAGCTACCTCCTTATAACTTTTAGCCCAGTAGTTAGAGCACTCACCCATGACATGGAAGACTGCGGATCAAATTACTCCTCTACCTGACCTGAAGAAGGGATTTGAACCCACACCTCCCCTATCTCAAAAGCGTACCTTAAACATTGAGCTCTGGGATATTCTGATGTGGATTTCCCTCATTCTCTCCTGCTGAAGTTGTTCTATTTTGTATAAATAATTAAATAGTCATTGGGCCAGAGAAAGACTGAGAATGACTATACAGCCCAGTGTTTAGGGGGCTCACCTGGGATGAGTGAGTCTCTGCTCCAACTAATATGATATTTGTCTCTCTCTGACCCAGACAGACTTAGGCACCTATTGTGTAGCTTGGGCTTTCTTCGATTCTGCAATACCTAACTCCATCCATTGAATAGGGAGCCTGGGTTACTAACTCAGCACTGTGGATTACACTATGCGGCAGGCCACATAAAGTTAGGCAGTAACAGATCTTTAATTGGGTATATCAGCATTTAGTCACTTAAAACTCATAGATTTGGCTTAAAAAACTTCTGCCTACTACCTGACAACTTCTTTCTCTAACCAACAATTGCCACATTCTAAAAATAGCAGGTTCATAATGGAAATGTGATGACATTAACTAAAGCTGTGTGCATCAGCATCATTGTAATAAGGATTTCTCATCTACTCTTGGTTTATGTTATATTAACATTTGAAAAAGCTATTTAAGCATTAAAATTAATACATCATAAAACAACAGTAATGTTTCACACAAAATAGTTTTATTTGAATCACAACTACTCACAATAGCTATAAATATCCCCATTCAAATTGCTATCATGAATATTGTATAAAATGAGAATAAACTAAAAGTAAAATTAGAATAGTTCTTTATAAATTACTATATGTCAAGCTAATAAATGGTAGACTTGTCATATTGAGCAACTAAATGTCTAAATGATCATTCAGCACTCATGGTGTTGGGAAAAAACACTAGGTTTGTTGGCTATAAAGCAGTTGCTCGATTTTTCATACTGTCATTCTGCTCTATTAGCAAAGCCTAACACAATTAGGTATGAATATGCAGTAATAACATGCAAATTGTTCGCTCACAATTGCCCCAAGGCAGCAGTCTCAGCCTTTCGAAGCTTGATTTCTTCTACATCATTACAGGCTTGGCATAATTCATCAGAATAAAAAAAAAAAATTCCTCAACCTTATTGCATGTGGCCAGCTAGTAAAATCATCAGTAGTTGTTAACCATTCTCCCTCAATAGGTTTGTTAGCAATGCTGTTCCCAGCTCCCTGCCACTCTTGCACTTGTACATGTTTCCCTTGGGTAATGTTAGACACTACATTTGAGCCTGCCAGAACAATTAACCCTACTGTTAATTAGAATGAAATGTCAGGCGCACAGATGGTACAAGCTGGCACCCTGCCATCCCGCCAACTGCTGCTGAAAGCAGCTACCCCACTGCTGACAGCTGTTCAGCCATGTCCCAAACCAGCAGATGTCAAAACTTTCCAGCTGAGAAAAGCTAAAAAAAGCAAAGAGGGGGGTTTCTAATCCCAGCAGTGGTGATGACTGTTTTATTGCTATTTTATCCGTTACCTGTTGTCAGACTGTACCAATCAAGTAGAGTCTTCAAGCAGCAAGATGCAAATTAAAAATAATGATACTAATAGTCATAATAAATATAAACACACCACAGCTAAACAATTCTGTACAATTCTAAGGAGTGAACCCAATAATAATTGTACCCAATACAAAAATTAGCTAAATATTCCTTTAAATAGTTTCTAAATTTAGTTATTTCAGACTATATTTTGAATATTATGTGATAAATCTTTCCATCATAAAGTGTTACTTTTGACCATGTCCTATACTACAGTATGAAGAACTGTGTGGAAGGAAGTTATTGAGAACTTTGAACCCAATCCTGTAAATCTTAGGCTCTGTATACACTACAGACCTTACAGCAGCACAGCTGTACTGATGCAGCTGCACCGTGGTAAGATCTCTCGTGTAGCCACTCTATGCCAAAAGGAGAGAGCTTTCCCGTTAACATAATTAAACCACCTCCAACGAGCGGTGGTAGCTATGTTGGCGGGAGAAGCTCTCCCAGCGACATAGAGCTGTCCACGCTGTCACTTATGCCAGTGAAACTTATGCCATTCAGGGGAGTGTTTTTTCAGATCCCTGAGTGACATAAGTTTTGCTGACATAAGTGGTAATGTAGACATGGCCTTAGTTACATAATGAATCCTTATTCGCGCAATTAGTCCCTCTAATGCAAATGCGACTGAACCTTTTAACTTTATAGGACACGTAATAACCAATTTAAATTTAAAAAGTTAGGACATATCTAAAGCCCTTCTCTGTACTTGGACTCCTAATTATGATATCCTACTCATATTTTTAATATATTGCATCTTTTGGATGAGATATAAAACCACGGTCCTGATCAAATGCGGTAATTAAATATCCTAGGACACATTGTGAATGCATAGGGGTGTTAATCTTGGATTCTCAGCAAAATTCCTACTCCAATAATTATGCTTTACTTACCTAGGTTCCCCTTCAGTTTTAACTGGTTACAGTGTTCTTCATCCCTTCCTACCCTTGGCTTTCAACTATTGAAGAGCTTCTTTATTCTACTTCAGGAGGCTGATGCATTTCAGTGTTCAGTGAAGTGATCTCTATCCCTTACCTCTATTACTTACCTCACTACTGTAAAGCAGAGGGAGGCTAACAGAGGGAGTTTGTCTGGGAGCTGTCTGAGAGGAGGTACGCTAAGTGCTGCATTAGGGGGGCTGTGTTGGTGAGTATCTGAGTGTCTGCTGCTGGGACAGTTGGTCAGTTTGACCGTGTGCTTGATTGCTTGCTTGTTTGAAAAGTGTGAATTGGGAGTGCTTTGTTCCAGGTGGGCCTTGAGTGGGCCTGACTGGTATATAAGGGCACTCAGCAGCAAACCAGCTGAGCGGCGAACAGCAGAGGGAGTTTGCCTGGGGAGAGCTCACTGAGACTTTCATCTGCAGGTTTCTCTGAGTAGTTCCTGCAACAGTTGAGGAAGCTCTTAAGAGGACGGTGATATGGAAGGTGAGCAATCACCTGTTGTAACCTGCACAGGTTGTGCCATGTTTCTCTTTCTTCCACAGGACAGAAGCGACTTTGTCTGTACAAAGTGCAAGCTGGTCTCCATATTGGAAGAGAAGGTTCGAGGGCTGGAGAAACGAGTATCGACTCTGCGTTGCATAAGGGAAAATTAAGATTTCCTGGACAGATGTCAGGAGATGCTTCTACGGCCACAATGTTCTGAAGATTCAGAGCAGGCACAGCAGGGACAGAAGGCTTGTGAAGAGGTTTGGCAGCATGTGACCTCCAGAAGGAGAAAGAGGAGCGTCCATGCACCAGCAATGGAGATACAGGTGAGCAATCATTTCCATGTTCTCTCTACAGGTACTAATGCGGAGAGTGGACTAGATGACCCATCTGAGGGAAGGGAGCAGAAGGAGACTCCACCGATTGGAAGGCAAAAGATGCACTGTCCTAGGGATGGGGGTTCCACGACCACCATTCCAAAGAGGAGGAGGAGGGTGGTGGTGGTCGGGGACTCCCTCCTCAGGGGGACTGAGTCATCTATCTGCCGCCCCGACCGGGAAAACCGAGAGGTCTGCTTCTTGCCAGGAGCTAGGATACACGATGTGATGCAGAGACTGCCGAGACTCATCAAGCCCTTGGATCGCTACCCCTTCCTGCTTCTCCACGTGGGCACCAATGATACTGCCAAGAATGACCTTGAGCAGATCACTGCAGACTACATGGCTCTGGGAAGAAGGATAAAGGCGTTTGAGGCGCAAGTGGTGTTCTCGTCCATCCTCCCTGTGCAAGGAAAAGGCTTGGGTAGAGACCGTCGAATCGTGGAAGTCAACGAATGGCTACGCAGGTGGTGTCGGAGAGAAGGCTTTGGATTCTTTGACCGTGGGATGGTGTTCCAAGAAGGAGGAGTGCTAGGCAGAGACAGGCTCCATCTAACGAAGAGAGGGAAGAACATCTTCACCAACAGGCTGGCTAACCTAGTGAGGAGGGCTTTAAACTAGGTTCACCGGGGGAAGGAGACCAAAGCCCTGAGGTAAGTGGGGAATTGGGATCCTGGGAGGAAGCACAAGCAGGAGAGTGCAAGAGGGGAGAACTCCTGTCTCATACTGAGAAAGAAGGACGATCGATGAGTTATATTAAGTGCCTATACACAAATGCAAGAAGCCTGGGAAACAAGCAGGGAGAACTGGAAGTCCTGGCACAGTCAGGGAACTATGATGCGATTGGAATAACAAGACTTGGTGGGATAACTCACATGACTGGAGTACTATCATGGATGGATATAAACTGTTCAGGAAGGACAGGCAGGGCAGAAAAGGTGGGGATGTTGTGTTGTATGTAAGAGAGGAGTATGAGAGCTCAGAGCTCCAGTATGAAACTGCAGAAAAACCTGAGAGTCTCTGGANACTGGAGTACTGTCATGGATGGATATAAACTGTTCAGGAAGGACAGGCAGGGCAGAAAAGGTGGGGGAGTTGCGTTGTATGTAAGAGAGGAGTATGACAGCTCAGAGCTCCAGTATGAAACTGCAGAAAAACCTGAGAGTCTCTGGAGAAGTGTGAGCAACAAGGGTGATGTCGTGGTTGTCTGCTATAGACCACCAGACCATGGTGATGAGGTGGACGAGGCTTTCTTCTGGCAACTAGCAGAAGTTGCTAGATCGCAGGCCCTGGTTCTCATGGGAGACTTTAATCACCCTGATATCTGCTGGGAGAGCAATACAGTGGTGCACAGATAATTCAGGAAGTTTTTGGAAAGTGTAGGGGACAATTTCCTGGTGCAAGTGTTGGAGGAACCAAGTAGGGGCAGAGCTTTTCTTGACCTGCTGCTCACAAACAGGGAAGAATTAGTAGGGGAAGCAAAAGTGGATGGGAACCTGGGAGGCAGTGACCATGAGATGGTCGAGTTCAGGATCCTGACACAAGGAAGAAAAGAGAGCAGCAGAATACAGACCCTGGACTTCAGAAAAGCAGACTTTGACTCCCTCAGGTAACAGATAGGCAGGATCCCCTGGGAGAATAACATGAAGGGCAAAGGGGTCCAGGAGAGCAGGCTGTATTTTAAAGAATCCTTATTGTGGTTGCAGGAACAAACCATCCCAATGTGTAGAAAGAATAGTAAATATGGCAGACGACCAGCTTGGCTAAACAGGGAAATCCTTGCTGATCTTAAACGCAAAAAAGAAGCTTACAAGAAGTGGAAGATTGGACAAATGACCAGGGAGGAGTATAAAAATA
>NC_048299.1:230252272-230284673 GCF_013100865.1 Trachemys scripta elegans | reverse complement strand
CAACTAGGGGCAGAGCTTTTCTTGACCTGCTGCTCACAAACAGGGAAGAATTAGTAGGGGAAGCAAAAGTGGATGGGAACCTGGGAGGCAGTGACCATGAGATGGTCGAGTTCAGGATCCTGACACAAGGAAGAAAGGAGAGCAGCAGAATACAGACCCTGGACTTCAGAAAAGCAGACTTTGACTCCCTCAGGGAACAGATGGGCAGGATCCCCTGGGAGAATAACATGAAGGGCAAAGGGGTCCAGGAGAGCTGGCTGTATTTTAAAGAATCCTTATTGTGGTTGCAGGAACAAAACATCCCAATGTGTAGAAAGAATAGTAAATATGGTAGACGACCAGCTTGGCTAAACAGGGAAATCCTTGCTGATCTTAAACGCAAAAAAGAAGCTTACAAGAAGTGGAAGATTGGACAAATGACCTGGGAGGAGTATAAAAATATTGCTCAGGCATGCAGGAGTGAAATCAGGAAGGCCAAATCACACTTGGAGTTGCAGCTAGCAAGAGATGTTAAGAGTAACAAGAAGGGTTTCTTCAGGTATGTTAGCAACAAGAAGAAAATCAAGGAAAGTGTGGGCCCCTTACTGAATGAGGGAGGCAACCTAGTGACCGAGGATGTGGAAAAAGCAAATGTACTCAATGCTTTTTTTGCCTCTGTCTTCACGAACAAGGTCAGCTCCCAGACTGCTGCACTGGGCAGCACAATATGGGGAGAAGGTGACCAGCCCTCTGTGGAGAAAGAAGTGGTTCGGGACTATTTAGAAAAATTGGACGTGCACAAGTCCATGGGGCCGGATGCGCTGCATCCAAGGGTGCTAAAGGAGTTGGCGGATGAGATTGCAGAGCCATTAGCCATTATTTTTGAAAACTCATGGCGATCGGGGGCAGTCCCAGATGACTGGAAAAAGGCTAATGTAGTGCCCATTTTTAAAAAAAGGGAAGAAGGAGGATCCGGGGAACTACAGGCCAGTCCGCCTCACCTCAGTCCCTGGAAAAATCATGGAGCAGGTCCTCAAGGAATCAATTATGAAACACTTAAAGGAGAGGAAAGTGATCAGGAACAGTCAGCATGGATTCACCAAGGGGAAGTCGTGCCTGACTAACCTAATTGCCTTCTATGATGAGATAACTGGCTCTGTGGATGAGGGGAAAGCAGTGGATGTGTTATTCCTTTACTTTAGTAAAGCTTTTGATACGGTGTCCCACAGTATTCTTGCCGCCAAGTTAAAGAAGTATGGGCTGGATGAATGGACTGTAAGGTGGATAGAAAGCTGGCTAGATCGTCGGGCTCAACAGATAGTGATCAATGGCTCCGTGTCTAGTTGGCAGCCGGTTTCAAGCGGAGTGCCCCAAGGGTCGGTCCTGTGGCCGGTTTTGTTTAATATCTTTATTAATGATCTGGAGGATGGTGTGGACTGCACTCTCAGCAGGTTTGCAGATGACACTAAACTAGGAGGCATGGTAGATACACTAGAGGGTAGGGATCGGATACAGAGGGACCTAGACAAATGAGAGGATTGGGTCAAAAAAAAAAAACGGATGAGGTTCAACAAGGACAAGTGCAGAGTCCTGCACTTAGGACAGAAGAATCCCATGCACTGCTACAGACTAGGGACCGAATGGCTAGGTAGCAGCTCTGCAGAAAAAGACCTAGAGGTCACAGTGGACAAGAAGCTGGATATGAGTCAACAGTGTGCTCTTGTTGCCAAGAAGGCTAACGGCATTTTGAGTTGTATAAGTAGGGGCATTGCCAGCAGATCGAGGAACGTGATCATTCTCCTTTATTCGACATTGGTGGGGCCTCGTCTGGAATACTGTGTCCAGTTTTGGGCCCCACACTACAAGAAGGATGGGGAAAAATTGGAAAGAGTCCAGCGAAGGGCAACAAAAATGATTAGGGGTCTGCAGCACATGACTTATGAGTGGAGGGTGAGGGAACTGGGATTGTTTAGTCTCCAGAAGAGAAGAATGAGGGGGGATTTGATAGCAGCCTTCAATTATCTGAAGGGGGGTTCCAAAGAGGATGGAGCTCGGCTGTTCTCAGTGGTGGCAGATGACAGAACAAGGAGCAATGGTCTCAAGTTGCAGTGGGGGAGGTCCAGGTTGGATATTAGGAAACACTATTTCACTAGGAGGGTGGTGAAGCACTGGAATGCGTTACCTAGGGAGGTGGTGGAGTCTCCTTCCTTGGAGGTTTTTCAGGCCCGGCTTGACAAAGCCCTGGCTGGGATGATTTAGTTGGGAATTGGTCCTGCTTTGAGCAGGGGGTTGGACTAAATGACCTCTTGAGGTCCCTTCCAACCCTGCTATTCTATGATTCTATGAATGCTATGAATACATTCCAAAGAATTCCCTCACTGGTATCTCTAAACAAAGACTTTATAACATAAATCTTAGCAATCAAAAGACAAGTGTATTACTTTGTTAGTGTGTCTAATGACATGCAGTATAGAAAACAAGAAATCTGATCTGTTCTGACATACCATTCTTTTATTCTGTGTATGTACAGAGCCTAGCACAATGGGGTTCTGGTCCATGACCAGGGCTCCTAGGTGCTACAATAATCCAAATAATAAATGATAAAATAATAATGATGATGATAATAATAACCTACTGAATCAGCAATGTGATGAGAAGAAACCATTTTTAAATTAAGGGGAAACCACTGTGGAATACAAAAGAAAATCTTACAAGAGACTATAAATACAATTAACTCATGTATAAATACACATTTACAAGATAACTCAATTCTTATAATTTTATAATAATTTTTATTTATATTACAGTGGTGCCTAGAGGCCCTAATCAAGGATCAGGGCCATATTATGGTAGGTGCAATATTAATTAATTAAAATTAATTGTATTAATTATATTAATCATATTATATTATTGCACCTAGATTGGGCCTTGATTGAGTCCCTTACGCAAACAAGACAGACAGATAGACAGGCAGACGCAATATATGTAATTGTTTTAAAAGCCTTTTCTTCTAGAAATTTCTCTGAACACCTCACTCAATGAACATAATGTTTTCTATACGAAACATTCATGCTTTATGATAGAATGCCCATACATATAAAGCATTGCCTTTACTGTGTCACTGCAAACTGAATATTAGACTTAGCTAACAAACAAAGCAGTACAGTACGCACTAACGCACAGTTGGGCTTCAATAATTTAATTTGGCTTCTGAACAGTGCCATGAATAACAGTAATATGTTTCTGTTTGAAAACATTTTTTTGTGGAAAACATTATGTGGTTACCCTTTAACTAAAACATGGTTGCAATATAAGAAATCTCTGTTCTAGGTTTGTTTTGATTTGTATGCAACTCTCTTAGCTTACTTCGTGTTAATGATAAAAATGTAATTGCTTGCAGATTTTAATTGTAGAGTTCACTTTCCACATGTTTGTACATGCTGTAAACATTTGTTTTTATTTCCTATTAAGCAAGAAATGTTCTATGTAACTACTTCCTTAGACTGCTAGTGGTTCATCTTGTGGAGTGAGAGTGAAGGACCAGAAAAGTTTCACAATGGACAGCAGAAAGATAGTGCTTTTAGTAGCCAGAACTACACAACTGGTGATAGCAAAAAAATACTATCTTAGTATTAAAAAGCAGACTATCATACATATTTTTGTTTGTTTTCCAGAAGTATGAAGGTTTTTTTAGAGAGGATATGGCCCTTTTCTTAACAGCTGAATGAATGTACAGGCCTCAGCAGATGTGATCTCAAAGTAGAAAAGCCATCTTTGATGTGTACACAGAAAACAAAGAGACACAGACACCATAATACAGTTAAATATGGAGGCCACAACTTTATAAACAACTAATACTGGAATTAGTATAAATCACCCCCAAACTACCTGGCAGAGTTATTCAGTAGCAGATCTTGATTGGCACCAATGGCCCCAGATGTACTTTAGACCTGAGGTTGAGTTCAAAGGCCTTGCCCCACCACACCCTCAGCTCTGCCAAGGAACCCCGACTGGACCACTCCACTCCTCCATGCTGCAAATAGGGCAGATGAGCAGAGCCACTAGCTGTGCCAGACACAGAGCCACACACATTCACCATTCCATATAGTGCCCAGCATCTATGCCCAAGCAGCTCACTGGATTTTAAACCTTTCAAACCTACAAACTGCACTGGAACCTGCCAAGATTCTGATAATTGTAATTTAAACCCCCCAAAACTAGAACTCTTGGATAGCAAGCAGAAGGGGAAAAACCCATACAGCTATTTGCCAATTTTGCCATATTGAAAAATCCCTGAAAAACCCCAAAACTATCCATCAGCCTAGTTCCTGGCATCATAGGAGATTCAGCATACTACTTTATGAATGGGAAGGGCAGGATTGAAACAGGAAACCTTCAAATAGGTATTTTATGCAAGAAGATTTACAATAGTAGATCATATGCCAAAAGTACCTCTAAAATAAATGCAGAAACTTTTTCACCATCTATGGCACTTCTTTGGGTAAAAGTCTTCTTCTTTTTATATGTGTACACATATATATTGTGACAAAGTTCCTCCTCTATCTTGGTGGGTCCTGCGCTTATTGACGGATTTTCTTACCTCAGAGATTCACCATGTGGGTTAGGGAACAGCCCAGAGACCTTCCCCTCTGGAAGAACCCACAGTCCAGGTCAATTGGGAGGTTTGGGGGAAACCCGGGCCCACCCTCTACTCCGGGTTCCAGTCCAGGGCCCTATGGACTGCAGCTGTCTATAGCGCCTCCTGTAACAGCTGCATGACAGCTACAACTCCCTGGGCTACTTCCCCATGGCCTCCTCCAAACACCTTCCTCCTGGTGTCTGATAACGCTTGTGCTCCTCAGTCCTCCAGCAGCACACCCTCTCAACTCCTTGCGCCTCTTGCTCCCAGCTCCTCACAGTCACACCACGAACTGAAGTGAGCTCCTTTTAAAACCCAGGTGCCCTGATTAGCCTGCCTTAATTGATTCTAGCAGCTTCTTCTTAATTGGCTCCAGGTGTCCTAATTAGCCTGCCTGCCTTAACTGGTTCTAGCAGGTTCCTGATTACTCTAGTGCAGCCCCTTTCTCTGGTCACTCAGGGAACAGAAAACTACTCATCCAGTGTCCAGTATATTTGCCCTCTACCAGACTCCTGTAACCCACTGGTCTGGGTCTGTCACAATATATAATGTTAGGCACCTGCAAGCAGCCATTTAAATCCCCCAAGAGCACAGCTTGTCTTATGTCCTGGGACTTAGTGTGGGACTTTTTATTGTATTGTATCAGTATTGACACCCAAATTAATCTATAGTTACATTTAGCAAAATACAGTTTAGTTAAGAAACATAGAAGCAAGAAATATAATAAACACATTTACTTGATCTGAATAGGTAAGAACTAAAGAGGCCTGGAGAGATGAATTATGTTCCAACAGCAAAAACGTTGGTTAAAGTTACGTATCAGAGTCCATGTCTACTCCTTTCCTTTTTCTTCCCTCTCTCTTCTCCTCCAGATCATGGCAAACTGCCAAGAATAGAACTAATCTCTTTGTTCTCTCCATAATCTGTGCAACCATCTCTCATTCCAATAAATTACTCTTATATAGTGAAGACTTTCTCTTCATTCTTTCTAAAACTCCTATCCTATGTTTGTGTCTAAGTGTGTTATTTCATATCTATTGGAGCATGTCAGAGCTTGTTCTACCTACCACATCTTTCTTGGAAAGATGTCACGTACCAAAAAGTTGTAGTTAATCCCTGAAGCGATATAGCAAATTTCATATGGATAAAACTATGTAGAAAATAACATATGTTCAGACAGATCTGTTTATCACATCATTTAATATTTATTTGGCACTCTTTTTAAAATGCACAGTGATCTCAGCTGAGATCCTGAAAGGCAAGTATCATTAAAACCATCACAACTGACAAAAGAAAATGCTTGTTGGGGGGGTCTCAGGAAAGAAAATAAGGATGGAAATTAAAATTAAAAGGAACAGTCACAAATGCCTGCAAGTGAAATGCCTGCAAGCTGCATGGAAACTTTTTCAAAACACCATAATAGAAGCTCAAACTATATGGATATTCCAATTAAAAAAAAAAACTATAAAAGGACTAAAAAGTGCCATGATAACAACCGAATAAAAGTGGTGGTTAGAGACAAAAGTCATCTTTTAAACGTAAGCAGAGTCAGGATGAGCTCTCCCCTGACATCTGCTGGTGAATTGTGGCGAGTTGTGGAAAAGAACTTCAGGGATCTTGTTTACATAGGCACACCCACCCCGCCTAGCATGAGCCCACAGCAGCTCAAATGGTCACTTTAGCTGCTGTGGAGCCCCAGTTTCTCTGTTATTGGTGCAAGAAGAATAAAGTGTTGCTACCCTGATTATGTGAATCAAGGACAAGGGAACTGTTTTATGACAGAGGGACTCGCCATCAACTAAGTAGCACTAGACATGGGACATGGGTTCCAAAACCCAGTTAATTGAGAGATGCTGGTGACAGGTATGTGTACCTGATGGTATGGGCCCCTTTTGAGGGCCTGAAACACCAACTGCATCTCCTTCTTTCTCTCCACTGTGGAATATCAGAGCTAATTTTGATTCAATTAGGAGTCTAGTTACAGGCTGCTGAGCTAAATTCACTTTGGGCCAATAGTGCATCAGCAATGAGGCTCCCCTACTACAAGCTGAAATCACTAAAGAGCTAAAATTGCTGAGTGCTGGGTGGGCCTGAAGATATATTGCTGAGCAGCTGGCAGAGCAATTTGTGGGACGGCTGGAGCGGCTCACAGAATGGCTGGTGGAGTGGAGCGGCTGGAGTGGCTCAAGGGAAGGCTGGTGGAGTGGAGCGGCTGGTGGAGTGGCTCACAGTGAAGACTGCAGCAGAACCCCACGGAAAGATGGGGCAGTTGGCCTCAGACCTCGTAAGGTGTCCCTTAATGCCCCTGCACTCTCCCCCCACCATTTCCACCCAGGCTGGGAGGTAAAACTCTGCAGATAAACTTCTGAACTCTGGGGCTGCACTAACCAGGGACAGAGATTTTTGGGTTGTTGGACTTCCAGGTGATTTTTTGGGTTGCTGGACTCAAGAGACTTTTGGGGTGTGGGACTTTGGGTGATTTTTAGGTTGCTGGACTTAAGACCCTGAGGGGAAAATGACACTGCCAAACTTACTTGGGGGTGGGTCTTTTGCTCATGGTCTGTGTTATGAATCCTGTTTGTGGTGTTTCCCCAACATAATGCCGCATTATTTCCCTCCTTTATTAAAAAGATTTTGCTACACTCAGACTATGTGCTTGCGAGAGGGGAAGTATTGCCTCTTACAGGCGTCCGGGGGGTGGTATGTAATTGTCCCAGGTCACTGGGTGGGGGCTTGAGCCAGTTTTGCATTGTGTTATTGAAACAGAACCCCTAGATCCTGAACCCAGCCCTTGTTGCTGCCAACTCAGACAGGCAGAAGGGTTACATAAAAATTAGAAATCAAATCCTACTGAGGAAAATGGAAAAGAACATAAAAAAGAACAAGTCAAGTGTAAAAGTAGAATTAGGCAGCCCAACAAAGCATTTGAACAGTAACTAGCAAAAGACAGAAACTAATTGCAATTTTTTAAAGTACATCAGAAGCAGGAAGCCTGGGGCCACTGGATGGTGGAGGTGTTAAAGGAGCATTTGAAGGAAGATAAGGTTGTTGCAGAGAAGCTAAATGAATTCTTTGCATCAGTCTTCACTGCAGAGGATGTGAGGGAAATTTCAACACCTAAGCTATTCGTTTTAGGTGACAAAACTGAGGAACAGTCCCACATTCAGTTGTCAGTAGAGAAGAGTTTGGAACAAATTGATAAAATTAAAAAGTAATAAGTCACCAGAACCAGATGGTATTCACCCAAGAGTTCTGAAGGAATTCAAATATGAAATTGTAGAACTACTAACTGTGGCATGTAATCTATTGCTTAAATCAGCATCTGTACTAGATGACTGGAGGATAGCTAGTGTAAAACAAATTTTTTGAAAAGGCTACAGTGGTGATCCTCACAATTACAGGCTAGAAAGCCTAACTTCAGTACCAGGCAAATTGTTTGAAACTATAGTAAAGAACAAAATTATCAGACACATAGATGAACACGATGTTAGGGAAGAGCCAACACTGCTTTTGTAATTGGCAATTATTCCACACCAATCTATTAGAATTCTTTGAGGGGGTCAACTAACACATGGACAAGTGTGATCCAGGATATAGTACTTGGACTTTCAGAAAGCCTTTGACAAGGTCCTTCACCAAAAGCTCTTCAGCAAAGTAAGCAGTCATGGGATATAAGAGGGAAGTTCTGCTCATGGCGCAGTAACTGATTAAAAGACAGGAAACAAAGTGTATGAATAAATGATCAGTTTTCACAGTGTAGAAAGGTAAATAGTAGGGTCCCCATGGATGTATACTGGGATCAGTGTTGTTCAACATATTCATAAATCATCTGAACAAAGGGGTAAACAGTGAGTTAGCAAAGTTTGCAGCGACACCAAACGACTCAAAATAGTTGAGAGCTGACTGCAAAGAGTTACAAAGGGATCTCACAAAACTGGGTGACTGGGCAACAAAATCGCAGATGAAATTCAATGTTGATAAATGCAAAGTAGTGCACACTGGAAAACATAATCCCAACTATACATATATAATGATGGGGTCTACATTAGCGGATACACCTGAAGAAAGAGATCTTGTAGTCATTGTGGATAGCGCTCTGAAAACATCTGTTCAATGTGCAGCAGCGGTCAAAAAAGCTAACAAAATATTAGGAACCATTAGGAAAGAGATAAATAATAAAGCAGAAAATATCATAATTCCACTACATAAATCCACGATACTCCCACAAGCGAAATACTGCATACAGTTCTGGTCACCCAATATCAAAAAAAGATATTTTATATTTAGAAAAAGTATAGAGATCAGCAAAAAGGATCAGGGATATGGAACAGTTTCCATAGGAGGAGAGATTAAAAAGACTGGGACTGTTCATTTTAGAAAATAGACAACTAAGGGGGTACACGATAGAGATCTATAAAATTATGAATGGTGTGGAGTAAGTGAATAAGGAAGCAATAAGGATAACAATCCCTGCAAATAATATTCCTTTCTATCTTCTGTATGCAAGATGACCATGTAAATCACTGAATTGTAGAAATGTAGGGCTGGAAGGGATCTCAAAAAGTCATCAAGTCCAGTCCCCTGCACTGAAGCAGGACTACGTAAAACTAGACCATCCTTGGCAGGTGTTTGTCCAACCTATTCTTAAAAACTTCCAATGATGGGCATGCCAGAACTTAACTATCCCTATAGTTAGAGAGTTTTTCCTAATATCTAACCTAAATCTCCCTTACTGCAGATTGGACATGGAGACCAACTGATCACCATCCTCTTTATAACAGCCCTAAATATATTTAAAGACTATTATCAGGTCCCCCTTCAGTCTTCTTTTCTCAAGACTAAATGTGCCCAGTCTTTTATTCTTTCCTCATAGGTCAGGTTTATGAAATCTTTTATCATATTTTTTTGTTGTTGCTCTCCGGTGGACTCTCTCCAGTTTGTCCACATCTTTCCTAAAGCATGCTGCTCAGAAGTGGACACAGTACTCCAGCAGAGGCTTCATTAGTGTCAAGTAGAATGAAACAATTACCTCCCGTGCTTACTTATGACACTCCTGTTAATATGCCCCAGAACGGTATTAGCGGGTTTTTTTACTTCATCATATATTGTCTCATTCAATTTGTGATCCACTATAAACCTCAGATCCTTTAATGCAGTTTACTCTCCATTATTCCCAGTTTCAGCCAGTTGTTCCCTATTTTGGTGTGCATTTGATTTTTCCTTCCTAAATTGAATTTCATCTTGTTAATTTCAGACTAATATTGTAATTTGTCAAGGTTGTTTTGAATTCAAATTCTGTCCTCGAACATGCATGCAACCTCTCCCAACTTGGTGTCATCCACAAATTTTATAAGAACACTCTCCATTCCAAAGCGGTGAGGTCGGTCGGGGGCGCCTGGACAAAAATGGGAATGACTCCAGGTCATTCTCTTCTTTAAGTTTCATCTAATGGAGATTCAGTCCTGCCTGGAATATCATGCCAACTGGAGGCTTCTGCCTCAGGCTGCTCTCCCTGCCAGCAGCACCGCAGGGTCACACCTACCCCAGCCTACCCCTTGCTCCCATGGCTCATGAAGCCTGGACAGTAGTAAGGAGCAGTTCAACTATAGGCTGAGCAAGTGCAGAATGGTGGTATAATGTCCCTTTGCACATTTAAAAGCTCGCTGGCGCAGTTTACTGATTCAGTTAGCCCTCAGCGAAACCAATAGTCCCACTGTTATTACTGCTTGCTGTGTGCTCCACAATATCTGTGAGAGTAAGGGGGAGACGTTTATGGCAGGATGGGAGGTTGAGGCAAATCGTCTGCCCACTGATTACATGCAGCCAGACACCAGGGTGGTTAGAAGAGCACAGCAGGGCATGCTGTGCATCAGAGAAGCTTTGAAAACCAGTTTCATGACTTGCCAGGCTACGGTGTGAAAGTTCTGTTTGTTTTTCCTTGATGAAAACCCGCCCCCTTGGTTCACTCTACTTCCCTGTAAGCTAACCGCCCTCCCCTCCCCCCTTTGATCTCCGCTTGCAGAGGCAATAAAGTCATTGTTGTTTCAAATTCATGCATTCTTTATTAATTCATTACACAAATGGGGGGGATAACTGCCAAGTTAGCCCGGGAGGGGTAGGGGAGGAGGGAAGCACAGGGGCACCCCCTAGAATGGCATGCAACTCATCATAGAAGCTTCATGTCTGGGGCTCTGACCCAGAGCTGCCATTTGCCTCTCTGGTTCTTTGGTAGGCTTGCCTGAGCTCCTTAAGTTTCACGCGGCACTGCTGCAAGTCCCTGTTATAGCCTCTGTCCTTCATGCCCTTGGAGATTTTTTCAAATATTCCGGCATTTTGTCTTTTGGAATGGAGTTTGGATAGCACGGATTCATCTCCCGATACAGCGATTAGATGCAGTACCTCCCATTCGGTCCATGCTGGAGCTCTTTTGTGATTCTGGGACTCCATGGTCATCTGTGCTGATGAGCTCTGCATGGTCACCTATGCTGATCAGCGCGCCACACTGGCCAAACAAGAAATGAAATTCAAAAGTTCGTGGGGCTTTTCCGGTCTACCTGGCCAGTGCATCGGAGTTGAGAGTGCTGTCCAGAGTGGTCACAATGGAGCACTCTGTGATAGCTCCTGAAGGCCAATACCATCAAATTGAGTCCACACTACCCCAAATTTGACCCAGCAGGGTCGATTTCAGTGCTAATCCCCTTGTTGGGGAGGAGTACAGAAATCAATTTTAAGAGCCCTTTAAGTCGACAAAAATGGCTTCGTCATGTGGATGGGTGCAGGGTTAAATCGATCTAACGCTGCTACATTTTATCTAAACACATAGTGTAGACCAGGACTAAGTCATTAATGAAATATTGAACAGTACCAGACCCAGGACTGACCCATTAGATACATCCCCCCTCCGTTCAACAGCAAACCATTGATAACTACTCTTAAAGTACAGTCTTCCAAGCAGTTGTGTACCCATTTTATAGGCATTCAATCTAGATGGCATTTCCTTTGTTTGCTTATGAGAATGTCATGTGGGACTGTGTCACAAGCCATACTAAAATCAAGATGTAGCATGTCTACTCTTTCTCCCTATCCACTTGGCCAGTAACCCTGTCAAAGAATGAAATTAGATTGGTTTGCCATGATTTGTTCTTGACAAACCCATACTAGCTATTCCTTATAACCCTGTTATCCTCTAGGTGCTTACAAACTAATTGTTTAATAATTTTGCTCCAGTATCTTTCCAGGTACTGAAGTTAGGCTCACAGGTTTATAATTCTCTGGGTCCTCTCTGCTCCCCTTTTTCAGCGATCCTCCATGAGTTCTCCAAGATAATTGCTAATCGTTCCCAGGTTGCTTCAGCTAGTTCCTCAAATATCCTAAGATGAATTTCATGAGGCCTTGCTGACTTGAATACATATAATTTACCTAAATATTCTTTACCCCGTTATTTCCCTATTTTGGCTTATGTTCCTTCCCCCTTGTTGATAATGTTAATTGTGTTGACTATCTGGTTACTATTAACCATTTTAATGACGACTGAAGCAAAATACACACCCTCCACCATTTCTTCTCACATTTCATTTAGCCATAGGAATTCAAGCACTCATGACTTCCAGAATTGAGATTAGATTAGTTAAGACTAATAAAAACTCTGAGGAACTTCTGAGCAATCTAACAAAGCAATATGAATGTGCAGCACAATGGTAGATAAAATTCAGTGTAGACAAATGCAAGGTAATGAATACTGGAAGGAATAATTTGAACTATTCCTACAATTTACTTGAGCTCTAAATGAACTGTAATGACTGAGGGAAAAATGGATATCACAGCAGACAAATCAGAGAAAACCTCTGCTCATTGTGCACTGGCAACCAAAAACAAACAAAATGTTAGGATGCAATTTTTACAAACTGTAATAGAAAATAATACTGAAACTGTTACAATGCTACCATTGACATATATGGGACACCCTGACCTGGAGTGTTATATGCATTCAGTTCTGCTTATCTTATTCCCAAAACAACTATAGCAGAAATAGAAAGAGCTCAAAGAGAGGTGACAAAAATGATTAGAGATATGGAAAAACTTCCATATGAAGAGAGACTGAAAAGATAGAGAAAGGTTATTTTAAAGAGGAAATATGGTAGAGGCATATAAATAATGAATGGTGTAGAAAAAATAAAGCAGATGCTCTTATTTACCCTCTCTTGTAATACAGGAAAAAGGGGACCATCTGAAATTGAAAGGCAACATATGTAAAAGCTGATACAAAGGAATACTGCTTTACACAATATGTAACCAACCCATGCAACTCAATGCCACAAGACATAACTGAAACCAAGAGCTTAATTTGATTCTAAAAAGGACTAGACATTTATATGGATAATGAGAACATCCACAATTACATTAGCTAGTGTAACAAAAAAACACACACACACACACAAAAGGATTTAAGCATTACTGCTTCAGGGCATAAGTCAAAAACTAACAGATGGGGGTTATAAATTAGGAAGAAATTTGCCTTACTGGAAGGTTATTCCACAGTTATGTGGTTTCTCAAAAATCTAGTACTGGTACTGTCAGAGGCAACATATTGGACTATGCGGACCACTGATCTAACCTGGAATAGCAGTTCTTATGGACTGTCTCATTGTGCATGCTCATGACCTCTCAAGAAAGCTATTTCACTAGAATAATAGATCTGTCAACTCCAAGAGTAGCATCCAAGAAACAGAGTTTTATTGCTGTCTGGCATGCTAATCTGGGATTCACTCCTGGGTGATGTCAGGGTGATCACAAACTGCATTGTCTTCAGGGCAAAATACAAAACCCAGTTCTTCAACCTAGACTTCCCATTTTCACATTTATTAAAAAGGCCAGTCCCTTTGGACTGGAGTAAGGAGAGATATAAGTACATCTTTATGTGCCAAAAAAGGATATATGAAAGAGAGCGAGAGAAGAACACTAACACCAAGTGCCATTACTATCTGAATGTAATTTATGGAATCATAACTATCACCTGATAATCAAATTTAATGCTTCCAATAGAAGGTTCAAGTACGGATCAGTGACCAATTATGAAGCTGAAAAAAATCTATTCAGAGATTAGGGGAAATATTGTTAAAAGTTGAAGGAATTAAAATAATTGAAATTTTGAATTCATCTATCAAAGACATCTTGCTCATTTTCCATCATCAAAGATCAAGGAAAGAGTGTTCTTACAAAGTAATATCTCATCCAGAAAAGCAATTTAAAGAACCTTGAGAGTTCAGTACTGGGCATAAAACTTTACCATCAACACTAGTTATAACTAAGTAGGTTATGTACTGGCAAACACCAGGGGTGAAATCTTGATGCAACTGAAGCCAATAGCAACACTGCCATTGACTTCAGTGGGGCCTGGACTTCACCCTCAAAACATGATAACTCTCAGATGGACTATATTATGCCCCCCTCTTTCTCTTCCCCACCCCCCTCACTTTCCCCAAACTCTGTTATAGACAGGAAAGATCCAAGTGTGGAATGTTATACACTTCCATGTATAGAGTAGGTTAGCATTCTTTGCTAAAAAATCAGCTTTGTTCCCCCTAAAACGCAAGTGCTGTAGAATATCAAAATGAAGGGAAAAAATCCCTTTTAAAATAGCTTTTCCTGTCTCCGTTTTGGTAACTGAAGGACAAAAAAACTGATCTGAAATCACCGCTAAAAATTGCTTCTTCCCTGCCACTAACAAAGGTGCTTTAATTCGTGCCACCTTAAAAACCATTATAGGATGTTTCAAGCCCATACTAATCCTTGGGACACTCAACACATTTATAGGAATCAAGGGCATTGGTTATGTACCTTGGATCAGAGGGTGATAATATGCATACTGAATACATCTCAGACAAAAAGAATCTCATTTATGTTGTCAGGGCATACTGCTTCTGGAAAAAACAAAGTAGTTTCTCTGGGATAGTATTCAATCTGCATAAACTCCCTGAAGTACAGTCTGTTATTGCAAAGTATGTTCACAGCTGAGGCAGAGTACATGGTTCTTACCATAATGAAATAGCTGTGCAACATACATACTTTGCAATATAAAGATAGTTTATTACATATAATTTGGAAGTTACTGTATAAATCTGATTCAAAGCTGTACATTTCTCAGCACACCAGGCACTGACGGTTAGTCAAGCAACTCATTCATAATTACTGTTTTTACTAGATCTGACAATTTATAATTACCTTTATGAAATGTTTAATTAATTGTGCCAAAACTTTAACCCAATGTCTTATTTGAACTAATGCCAACCATTACACAGTAAACTTTTTTAACAGATGTGATTACCATTGTACAGTGCATACCATAGATATGAACTTTTCTGTTCTGTTTATAAATTTAAAGGAAAAATTGAAATGTCAAATCCTACATTTCTGAAATCCTTAGCAGTTACCAGCATTTTAAATATCCATCAACAAAATTAGGTCAGAAAATGAAGGGATTATTCTGCTAAAGCCCAAAAATTAGAGAGGCTGAGCACCCTCAATTTCCCCTGACATTAGTGGGAAGTAGTACATACCCCAAAGCCACATAGCCTAGTGTATTAAGCATAGGGCTGGGAGCCATGAGATCCTGAGTTTTATTTCTCTTTCACTTACTAGCTTTAATAATTCTTTTGGGTTAGAATCAGAGGACTGGAATGGACCTTGAGAGGTCATCTAGTCCAGTCCCCTGCACTCAAGGCAGGACTAAGTATTATCTAGCCCATTCCTAACAAGTGTTTGTCTGACCTGCTCTTAAAAATCTCCAATGATGGAGATTCCACAACCTCCCTAGGCAATTTATTCCAGTGCTTAACCACCCTGACAGTTAGGAAGTTTTTCCTAATGTCCAACCTAAACCTCCCTTGCTGCAATTTAAGCCCATTGCTTCTTGTCCTATCCTCAGAGGTTAAGAAGAACAATTTTTCTCCCTCCTCCTTGTAACAAACTTTTATGTATTTGAAAACAGTTATGTCCCCCTCAGTCTTCTCTTTTCCAGAGTAAACAACCCCAATTTTTTAAATCTTCCCTCATAATCATTTTTGTTGCTCTTCTCTGGACTCTCTCCAGTTTGTCAACATCTTTCCTGAAATGTGGCACCCACAGCTGGACACAATACTCCAGTTGAAGCCTACTCAGCACGGAGTAGAGCGGAAGAATTACTTCTTGTAATCTTGCTTACAACACTCCTGCTCATTTATCCAAGAAGGATGTTTACTTTTTTTGCAATAGTGTTGCACTGTTGAGTTGTATTTAGTTTGTGATCCACTATGACCCTGATCTCTTTGCACAGTACTCCTTCCTAGGCAGTCATTTCCCATTTTGTATGTTTGCAACTGATTGTTCCTTCCTAAGTGGAGCATTTTGCATTTGTCATTATTTGTCATTATTGAATTTCATCCTATCCTCCAGAGTACTTGCAACCCCTCCCAGCTTTGTATTGTCTGCAAACTTTAAAAGTGTACTCTTTATGCCACTATTCAAATCGTTGATGAAGATATTGAACAGAAACGGACCCAGAACTGATCCCTGCAGGACCCCACTCATTATGCCCTTCCAGCATGATTGTGAACCACTGATAACTACTCTCTGGGAACAGTTTTCCAACCAGTTTTGCACCCATCTTATAGTAGCTCCATCTAGGTTGCATTTCCCTAGTTTGTTTCTGAGAAGGTCATGTGAGAGGGTATCAAAAGCTTTACTAAAGTCAAGATATGCCACATCTACCACTTCCCCCCATCCACAAGGCCTGTTACCCTGTCAAAGAAAGCTATCAGGTTCATTTGACACGATTTGTTCTTGACAAATACATGCTGTCTGTTACTTATCACCTTATTATCCTCTAGATGTTTGAAAATTGATTGCTGAATTATTTGTTCCATTAGCTTTCTGGGTACTGAAGTTAAGCTGAGTGGTCTGTAAATCCCTGGGTCGTCCTTATTTCCCTTTTTATAGATGGGCACTATATCTGCCCTTTTCCAGTCTTCTGGAATTTCTCCCATCTTCCATGACTTTTCAAAATAATTGCTAATTGCTCAGATAGCTCCTCAGTAAACTCCTTAAGTATTCTAGGATGCATTTCATCAGGCCCTGGTGACTTGAAGACATCTAATTTGTCTAAGTAGTTTTTAACTTGTTCTTTCCCTATTTTAGCCTCTTCTGATCCTACCTCATATTCACTGGTATTCACTATGTCAGACATCCAATACCACCACTCTTCTTGGTGAAAGCCAAACAATTTCCACATTTTATGTCATTGTTTTCCCCCCTTCATTGAGTAATGGTCCTACCCTGTCCTTGGTCTTCCTCTGCTTCTAATGTATTTGTGGGATGTTTTCTTGTTACCCTTTATGTCTCTAGTTAGTTTGATCTCATTCTGTGCCTTGGTCTTTCTAATTTTGTCCCTACATACTTATTTGTTTATATTCATCCTTTGTAATTTGACCTAGTTTCCCCTTTTTGTAGGACTCTTTTTTGATTTTTAGATCATTGAATATCTCCTGGGTAAGCAAGGGTGGTTTCTTGTCATACTTCCTATCTTTCCTATGCAGTGGGTTAGTTTGCTCTTGTGTTTTTAATAATGCCAACTGTCTTCAACTGTTTTTCTCTTTAGTCTTGCTTCCCATGGGATTTTACCTACCAATGTCCTGAGTTTGCTAAAGTCTGTCTTCTTGAAATCCATTATCTTTATTTTGCTTTTCTCCCTCCTACCATTCCTTAGAATCATGAACTTTATTATTTCATGATCACTTTCACCTAAGCTGCCTTCCACTTTCAAATTTTCAACCAGTTCTTCCCTATTGGTCAAAATCAAATCTAGAACAGCTTCTCCCCTAGTAGTTTTCTCCACCTTCTGAAATAAAAAATTGTCTCCAATACATTCCAAGAACTTGTTGGATAATCTGTGCCCTGCTATGCTGTTTTCTCAATAGATGTCTGAGTAGCTGAAGTCCCCCATCATCACCAAGTCCTGTGCTAACATTATTTCTATACCTCATTTCCCCTGTTTTACAGATGCTGGAACTGTAGCTCAAAGATATGAAGTGATAAGAAACATCAGCCAAATTCTCTTCTGCAGCTAAGCTCCGCTTGTGAGGGGAGAGAGAGGGTATCCTAATTCTGAAGGCTTGTTTGTGCTAGCCCTGACTCAAATTAAAGCAGCATAAAGGTTGCTCTAACTTACACAACTGACATTTGATTCATAAAGAACCATAATGCCAGTAGAGAACTGGCATAATGGAGCACTGCTCTCTACTGTCCTTTTCCATCTCCTCCTTCCCACGACCTTCTGGAATAATCTAATAATTTATAAGACATGAAATAAAGTGTTGGTGGTTTCTGTAGGTTTATAAAATAGCTTACACTCCATGAGGTGTGTGTTCTCTTTATCCATATTATCGGGGGGAGGGGGGGGACAAAGTAAGAGTAGGGCAACAGAATTGTAATTTCCTTTCATAAATTGCATTCACATATAGTACAGTTTTTTGCTCAGAGATGTGCATCTCACATCTCTCTTCCCATTTTAAAAATACCAAAAGAAGCTGAAGTTGCTAGTAGGGATCTACAGGAAATATACAAAGCATCCATGCCCAACTTTTTGAGAGAGAAAAAAAAACCCTTAATTTACAGTTAAAACATTGACACAAAAGTTTCCTCTTAGTGACATGTTTAATGAAGATAAGAAAGCAGCATATTTCTGTATCACATAGTCAAAAGGATTATTTCCAATTTTTCACTTGTTATGCTCTACAGATCTTCAACACCACAATCATATTCCCTTCTCTCTAGCAAGTCTCTTCCCTTCAAGAGGTCCTACAGAGATACAGGATGCATTCTAGGTTCCCTAGGACCTATGAATCCAGTCCCTGCTGACACAAAACCAAAGGATGCTGCTGTCTGGTAGCCCTGTATTATAACAGTAATTTACTAAAGTTGGCAGATGCTACTCATTCGTTATGTCGACATTTATTACAATACTTATATTTCTGTAATGATCTACTGTAGGAAACAGAATTTTTTTTATTTATTTAAAATGTATAAATATGTAGCAAGTTATTTATGTATATCTATACACTGTGCAGTCTGTCTCTCTATACATACACACAAAGTATTTTACTTAATAGTTAAGCTCAATAATTTCGGTAGGGTGACCTGATATATTAGGAAAGGTTTAAAGTGCCACATAACTACAAATGTAAGTATGCCCTTATCGTTGACCTTACAATGCACTTAGTATCTTGTACTTCACTAATGCTGTCTCTACCACTACAGGCAATTTATTCTACCTCACATTCATCAAGTTCTCATAAATCAGCATTAGACCACTTTTTACTGAGTTGCTGATTTTCAGACACAGACAGCAGCAGCATTTGGATTCAAAGTCTAATATTGGCACACATATTGATTTTAATTAGTCTAATTAGTTCATTACACTAGAAATCAAACAGACCATTTATTACATTCCAAACTAATGGCATATGATCAAGGATTTAATATGATAATGAGGCAGATCAATTATCACTCATAAAGGAAGTCATTAACAAGTGTAAACACTGTCAAGCTGAATACCATTACAAATTATGAAGTCATAGCGAGGTCATTTGCATAAGCATATTAATTTTATTTCATGATTTACCATCTATTTAATATTCAGACTCCTTTTTATAAAGCTCTCTTGTGCCATGAGGCTGTTGATTCTTAGCTCTAACTCCAATAAGACTGTCTGTAACCCAGTTGTTCATTACATATTCCTTAAATTTTACAGGCAATTAGAGAGATCAAGGGTAGACTGGAAGGCTTCAAGTAACCCAGACAATATTTATTGACCATCTCTGAAGATATTATGTAATTCTGGGTGGAGGAAATGAGTCTTCCAGTGAAGTAAAGTGGGTCCAAAGCTTTCATTTAAAATAAGAGAGAGAGAGAGAATTCTATTTCGAGTGCTTCCTGTCTTCCCAAGTCTAAAGATTGCCTAAAGCGATAGCTCCAAGAAAAGCATGTACTGCCCCATTCATCTAAATTGTATATTTACCCAGAAACCTAACGATGACAAATTAAACATTTAATTAAAATTAAACATTAAGTAGTTCCATAAATCCTGTTAAGGTCCACAAATAATGTGCTTATTCCATAACCCACAATTGTCAGTCATGCCTTCCCAGGTGCAAAATTCTCTGACATATGTCCAAAGGCTCCCATCTTCAACAGCAATTGATAGCACACAGCAGAACCTCCCAAAAGTACTCAGCAGCTTGCAGGACTGAACCTCAAGTGCACAAATCTGCAGTATCTCCCCACAACCCCAGAACAACTTCAACAATGCAGCTGCATGTTCTTCTGATTGAAATTCCAAAGCAAATTTAAACTGAAGAGCTGGGTAAAATAAACTGGACTTAAGATCAAATTAAGTTACACAAGGCAAATTCTACTGATTATATTACTCTTTTTAATATTTAATTCACTGGAATCTGTTGTGAATGTTCTTACTGTGCTGTACCCAAGTATCACAGAAACTAATGGCCTTTCAACAGAACTAAAGCAGACTACATAAAAACTTGACTATAAGTCAGTTTCTTTCTAAAAGCACAGAAGTTTAAGGTGCTATTTGGGTCACTGAGTACCTCTAATACCCAGTGGAGCAGCTATGCTTCCACAGGTAACCTGGCTACCCCTCCTTCAGCTCTTACTTCCCTGAAGAATTCCTAGTTCACCAGGTTCCCCGGCACCACAGGGTTTTAAAATCTCCAAAGCAGCAAAAGCTAAGGGTGGGGCAACAATGTACTGTAGGACCTTGGGGACCTGAACAGCTCCCCCAGGGCACTGAGAGCCCAGGGTTGCCCCGACACTATTTAGCACCATTAAGTTTTAGGTCAGTAGAAAGCTAACTGGTATATAGCTAAGTCAGTTAAGTGCTTCAGCACTTTCAGTTTTATGTGCTTACATGCCTCAGTACTTGAAGTTTTGTTCGCTTAAGTACTTAACTGGCTTAGTTTTAAGCTGTTTTTTTTCTAGGACATGAAAATGTTATGGATCTGAATAGCATGAGTGCCACCCCTTACATCCAGTTTCATATTAAATATTTAGCTTACTATGTCTCCCTTGGTTTTATTCTCCCTTCTTTTGCTTTCTTAGTGCCACTTTCTTCTCATATATCTTGTGCATCATTCCTCATTTTAATCTTCCTTCTTTTCCTACTTTCACTTACATCTCCTTTCTACTTCCATCTTTCTGCATTGTGTTCTCTCTCCTCGTGTTCTCTCTTTTCTCCCATCTCTCTCACATATCTTCTCACCCCAACAATCTCTCCCTTCTCCCCAAGCCTCTTTAACCCATCATTCCTCCCTTTACATTTCTTTTCTGAGTTTCCCCTCAGTCTTTCTTTCTTCTCACTCACCAAGTGACCGTGGTTAACCTCACTTGCAGTGGTTCAGGGAAGAGGATGAAATTCACACCTAAAGAAGTCGTGTTAATTTGTGAACATTTACCAGTGTTTAAAGTACAAAAATATGTGTATCAACAACTTGGTATCTTTCCCCACAAACTCCAATGATATTTCACAAGACTCTTAGAATTATAATCTATCCACAAGGAACCAAAATGAGACCACCAGTTCAAGTCAGACAGACACTGAACACCCATCAAAGAAGATCATTTTTATCCTGGACAGGTGTGATGCTGGTGATTGAAATATGACCATTTATATTCTGCATATTGCTACTGTTAGACAATTGCAACAACACTTGTACAAAGCATATCATGTAAGGTATCAATGGAAAAGTTATGAATTCCTAAAGATGATTATCCTATTTAAATCCATGTATCATCACTGTATCTGAAGTTATGAATATTGGCTATAGATCTGTATCCAATGTGTTTGTTCCTGGGGTAACACCCACCAGGTAAAATCCACATTGAAGCCAGACAGCTTTGTGTTGATAGTCTATCATAGGCAATTAACTTTCACAATGGGCCATAGAAGAAACTCATTCCACCCAGATGGCTCTTCTTGCAGACTTCTTAGGCCTTATTTACTCTGGCAAGTTACTGCACAGTAAAGCAGCTTTCTGTGGTGTAACTCCTAAGGTGTACACACATCCATGCCACTTAGTGCACAGAAAGGCCTCAATTGCAGCATTGCAAAAAAACCACCTCAATGAGAGTCGTAAGTCTTACAGCACAGAGGGTCCAGCATTGTATTGGCAGTGTAAACACATTACAGCACAGAAAGCAATCAATTGGCCTCCAAAAGTGTCCCATAATCCCTCAACTGGCCGCTCTGCTCATTGTTTTGTTTTCAGCTGCCCTGGAGACATGTGCCTCCCTCCTCCCCGCCCCCCTTTCAAAGCTGTGTTTCTGACAGCCATTGCGTGCTGTGCTGATCTGGACTTCTTGTCAATATTGTGCTTGATAAGGGACTTGATATGTCTAGCTTAACATTTATATGCTCTTCTTCCAGACATCTCAAAGCTCTGTTTGCAGTTTCTACTTTTAATATGAGGCCCTAAAACAGATTTATATTTTAAAATGTAAATATTAACATTGATCTTTAAATTCCATTTATATACCCAAAAAAGAGTAAACTTACAGTAAAGTCTCATTGTAAACTCTCTTTTTTCTTTTAGTTTTTCTGCTTCTGATTTCATTCTTCTTAATTCCTAAAATCAAGGAGAAAATTCATGTTTACCAAGGACATCCTGCATCAAGTTAATAAATACTAGTATTGAATTGGAAAATGATAACTCTTGCCCTACACATGGTGTCTTCTTGTCAATTTATGGTCACATTGGCAGGGGGCAGGCAAAATTTGCTCCACTATTACCCTGCTGAATATGTTCTGTGGACAAATAGAGGTTTCCATTTCTAGTATTGTCAGTCTGCAACCTTTCATGAGCACTAAAATTCACTTAAATTAAAACTATACATGGAATTTCAAATGCTAATGTTCTTTCTTTAAAGTGATATTGTAAAAAAAAATCCAAGACACGGTATGTTATCCTAACATTGTCTGCCTGAACAAAATCAGCTTTTCTTCAAAGAGTTGGCAAAATAGAAGGCCAAGGTCAGTCCAATCACTTGCTGTTTCAGCAAATTGCTAAGAAGCTTCAAGTTCTTGGGAGATTTTATTCTATTGCCTATGAAGGAAACAAAATAAGAATTCCAGCTTTTAAAGAAATACCTTTTAGATGGTCTGATACTTGCTTTCAACAAAGTAGGGCAGGGTCCATGACTCATAACAGATGGCCAAAGGCAATCGTTTCTGATTCCTCTGACTTCTCAAATGCTCTGTGGACAGGAAGTATAAATCTAATGATTAAGTCATGAGCTGATAGACTAGACACTAGAAGACTACGTTTTACAGGAAATTAAAAAAACAACATATTAAGATTAATCTCAGGAGAAACAGATCATAGTTTAGATATATCTAGCTCTGTACCTGTAAAATATGAGGAAGAGCAAATTACTGGTATTTTATAACAAATGATAATGGCAAAAGATAAAATATAAAATTTCAAATACTAATTTTAATTATAATGAACTCTTCAGTTAAATTGAAATATCTGTAATAGCAAGTGAGCAGTTTTAGACCTCTCTTACAAGGCCAATCTTTTTTATACAGATCCAAATAATTACATAATGTAATATATTACCCTTATTTAATTTTATTAAAAAGGAACTTATTGAAAATAAATGGCTCAGCAGATTCTGTGATTTAACGTCTTTATTTCTAATTAATCATCATTATGAATACCCCATAATTTTTAAAATTAACAGGTGAAAAACCAAATCCACAGGAAAAAATATTCTGATTTTACATTAGGTAATGTCATACGGTATGTTCTGGATTATAAATTATGCAAAGATAAATTACAGAATAGGTGATAATATTTCTCATGTTATCCACATCTAACATACATATGATTAAATAAGTAATTGTTTAAATATATTATTTATAAAACTATAACAAAAGTATGCAAATGACAGCAATATCATGCAGTTTGTTTTATTGGTTTTTCAAATGCAACATTATTAAAAGTGTTAATTGTAGGCCTGGTTTGAGATGAGTAATTAGACATGGGTGAGTCCTCATTTCTTGGGAGACAAGATTTGGGAGGTAAATGGATCAGCAGAGTGGAAACAGAATGTATGCATTACCAAGGGAAACACCTAGGGAACCATTTACAATGGACAATATAACAATGGATAACAAAAGCCTGGAATGTAAAATGAAGTAGAGTAAGTCAAGCAGGGACAGTGCATGGATAATGCTGTCAAAGGATTGGTTCCTACAAAGTGACCAACCCAAACCCAAAACATGTTATTCAATGTACAGTAAATGCAATGCAATGTGTAAATGCATATAAAGGAAGAGGTTTGCTGTGTAACTTTAGTTGAGTGATATGCCCCACACCCTCCCCTATGCTTGAGTCTGATCAATGAAGCATAGCTTTGCTTTATGAAAATAAAGGGGAACCTTAACATTAATGCAACAGGGATTATTGCATGCCAACTTTTTAATACAGCATAAAACACACAGAGAATAGTAACTAGGCTGCGGATTAACCTACAGTGCATAAAACAAACAGTTTTATACAGATATGTCAACCCCCCCCCAGCTTTCTAGTCTGTTTTCTGTCTCCTCCATATCTCCTGTTGTGTCTACAGTCTTTGCCTGGCTAACATGATAGGGGAGGCCAGTGGCTAAAACACTCTAAATCCCTCTTTCCCAGTCATTTCATCTGCTCGGTCACCACACTCTACTCCTCCAATGAGACACCCAGTATGCATTGGGTAAAACTCAGAACAGTGTGGGATGAGTGCCTAGCAGGGAAAGGTTTCAGTGGTAGCTGTGTTAGTCTGTATCAGCAAAAAAACAAATGAGGAGTCTTTGTGGCACTTTAGAGAATAAAAAATTTATTTGGGCATAAGCTTTCATGGGCTAGAACCCACTTCATCAGATGTATGAAGTAAAAAATACAGGATCAGGTATAAATACATGAAAGGATGGGGGTGCTTTACCAAGTGTTAGGTCAGTCTAACGAGATAAATCAATTAACAGCAGGATACCAAAGGAGGAAAAATAACTTTTGAAGTGGTAGAAGAGTGGTCCATTACAGACAGTTGACAAGAAGGTGTGAGTAACAGTAGGGAGAAATTAGTATTGGGGAAATTAAGTTTAGGTTTTGTAATGACCCAACCACTCCCAGTCTTTATTCAGGCCTAATCTGATGGTATCTAGTTTGCAAATTAATTCCAGTTCTGCAGCTTCACGTTGGAGTCTGATTTTGAAGTTTTTTTGTTGAAGAATTGCCACTTTGAGGTCTGTTATTGAGTGACCAGAGAGATTGAAGTGTTCTCCTACAAGTTTTTAAACGTTATGATTCCTGATGTCTGATTTGTGTCTGTTTATTCTTTTGCGTAGAGTCTGTTCGGTTTGGCCAATGTACATGGCCGAAGGGCATTGCTGGCACATATCACATTGGTAGATGTGCAGGTGAACGAGCCCCAGATGGTGTGGCTGATGTGGTTAGGTCCTATGATGGTGTCCCTTGAATAAATATGTGGACAGAGTTGTCACCGGGGTTTGTAGCAGGGTTTGGTTTCTGGGTTGGTGTTTTTGTTGTGTGGTGTGTAGTTGCTGGTGAGTATTTGCTTCAGGTTGGGGGGCTGTCTGTAAGCGAGGATTGGCCTGTCTCCCAAGGTCTGTGAGAGTGTGGGATCGTCCTTCAGGATAGGTTGTAGATCCAGTAGCCCAGTTTTGGCAGTCTGACCTGAGATTGGCTCTCAGCTGTGATCCATTCCAAACAGTGTGACAGTAGGTAACCATTTTTTCTTCTTCGAGTGATTGTACATGTCCATTCCACTCTAGGAGACTCACAAGCAAACACGCATGAAGATGGATTAGAAGTTAATCTGAACAGAGATTATAAATCAACAATACAAAATTGGCATAATCTCTGGACTGATGGGAAATGCCATAAATGCTGACTGTTTTACTTGCACCAAGAAAGCTGCAGAAGCTTCCTTCCCTCTGATAGAGTGTACCAATACCCTAGCTGGCAGGATTATATTAGCCAGTTGGTAGCATAAACAAATGCATGAAGAGATCCAGGATGAGATTCTCTGAACGGAAACTTGTTGGCCCATAGCTCTGTCTGCAACCACTAAAAACAAGTGCATAGAAGATATAAAAGATTTAGTCCAGGTAGAAAGCTAAAGGCCTTCTCACATCCAACAAGTGAAGCTTTCCTTCATTTCTATATGCATGGCATTTTGGAAAGAACATGGGCAAATAGACTGCTTGATAAACATGAAAATCAGAGACTACATTCATGAGAAATTTTGGGTGAGGGCAGAGATAAATTTTATGCTCACAGAAAACTGTGTAGAGGGTCTGACACCAGAGATCTCAACTTGCCCACCCTTAACTGCTATTAGAAAAGCTAACTTTATGGAAATGTGAAGGAGACAGCAAGTTGCCAGGGTCTCAAAGGTAGATCAATTTTGCAAGAACTAAGTTCAGATCCCAAGGAAGAACAGTCTCATACATGTGGAGGAGGAAGGCCAAGCAGGCTAGATGTACTGCTCTTAATTCCCTGACATTTATATGAGTCTGTAGATATTGAGATGACCAAAGATCTTGAGTCTGCAGGGACCCCATATGAGCTCCCCAGCCCAGAGAAGTTGCATCTGACTCGAGTGAGGATTAGTAATGGGGGAGACAGGGAACCCCTAAGGAAACTATCAGAGAGTCCATCCACCAGTCTAGAGATGACAAAACTAATATTTACACGCTAACCACTTTATCCAAATGGTGATGACTCAGGGCATACGCTGATGCTAGCCAAACCTGCAGCTTTCTCAGGTTTAATTTTACGTGCTGAATGAGATTACATGGTCCCATTTGACCAAGAAGATTGAGACAGCTGCATACCATTGTGAGAAGGTATGCTCTCAGTTGTCGCATTAAGTTCTGTAAAGTTTTGCAACTGGCCCCCAATAGATTCTATTGTCTGTACCAGCTTCAGGAACAATTTGCCTCAATTTACTGGAGCCCCAGTGGACTAAATGTGGACAGAACAGTTAATATGCCAGATAGGACTTGAGCCTTGAACCAACCTCTGATCAGTCAGTTGTCCACATACAGGAACACAAAAGGGCACCTAATTTTCGTAGGCGAGCTGGTATGACTGCCATGTACTTTGTGAACACTCAAACAGCAGCTGACAGAACAAACCGAAGCATTGTGAACTGTTAATGGCAGCTATTCCCATGTACCTGAGATACTTCCTATGGTCATAGAATGGTGTGACAAGGACAGCGTAACTGTCCTCCTGTTCCACAGAAGGGATCACTGAAGTGAGGGTAATCATGCAGAATTTTATTTTCTTCAGGAATTTGTTCAACTCTCTTAGAGGTAAAATAGGCTGGAGACCCCCTTTTGTCAGGGGATCAAGAAGCAGTGGGAATAGAAGTCCTTTCCCCTGAGATTCAACAGGACTGTCCCTATGACCCCTTCCTGAAGAAGAGATTGGACCTCCTGTTGAATGGGAATCTTATGTGAGTGGTCCATGAAGTGGGACAGAGAAGAAGGGTGGGGGTAGAAATGAACTGGATGGCATACCCTAGTTCCATGATACTTAAGACCCATCAATCTGAAGTTATATGGGCCCCCAAGAACTTTGGAAGTGGGATAAGCAATTGGAAGAACGATGGGGAAAAGATGGAGCTATGGTAACTGGTACGCTATCCTTGACAAACTAATTAAAATGCCTGTTTGGACAAGGCAGCCACATGGGATGAGCCCACTGATAATGAAGAAAAGGGCAATAGAGGGCATCTCCTACACCCTCTGCTCTTTTTCCTCAGTGGATCTTGGGATCAGGGAGCAGACCCCTGGTATCTGTATGGCTGCTGTGGAAGAAACTGGCTCTCTTTTTGCCACGGAGGTATAGATTCCAAAGGATTTGGGTATTGCCCTGTAATCCGTAAGGCTATAAAGTCTGTCATCGGTTTTCTCTGAAAAGAGGGAGGGACCTTTGAAAAGAAGGTTCTGGATAGTCTGTTGGACTTCTAAAAGTAGCCCAGGTAACTGCAACCATGAACACTATCTAATAGTAATAGCTAATGCCATAGTTTGAAAAGCCAAGTCTGCACTATCCAAACTGTCCTGGAGGGCAGTCCTGGTGACCAGTTTACCCTCTTCAGCCATTACTGCAAGTTCCTGTCTACAGTCTTCTCGTAGATTCTCTTTAAATTTCATTATGTTCTCCCAAAGGGTGAAGTCATATAAACTCAGGAAAGCCTGTTGGTTTGCAATCCTGAGTTGTAGACTTTCAAAAGAATAAAGCTTGCAACCAAACAGATCCAGCCTCTGAGACTTTGCCATGGAAGCTTGTTGTCCCTGTCTTTCCCACTATTTGTCAGCTGCCACCACAAAAGAACCCAGGTTGGAGGTGGGGGGTGATGAGAATAAAAATGTTCATATTCTTCAGAGGGGACATATACCTCCTCTCAGCTCATTTTGCTGTGGGGGACAAGGAAGAGAGTATCTACCAAAGGGCCTTAACTGGCTCCATTAATTGATAGAGCCACCCTGGAGTCTCCAATACCAGGATGTCCGTCAACTTGTGAGAGCTTTCATGCACCTCTTCTGGCTGAATGTGAAGTACAGAAGCCACTCTTTTTAAAAGATCTTGATGAGCTCTGTGGTCCCTTGGCAGTGATGAATCACTTGACAGCTTCACAGACTTATCTGGTGATAAGGGCAAAGATGTAAAAAGCATTTGAGGTGGTCACTGGCTTGTGACTTGCAGTGGAGAGGGTGCCCGAGGGGCTTATGGCTGCTTAGTACCAGTCTCAGTACTGGGTAATGATGTTCTCAATACCAATGTCTCCAGTGCACTCTCCATGACAGCAAGTGAGATGGTTGAGGAGAGGTCCTAGCTGGATGAGGGGGACACTCCATGATATCCAGAATGGCATCTGGTATAGGCCTCAGATCCATCCTTCAGCCCAGGTCATAGACCCTTAGATAGACCCCAATGCTGGGGCAGCTGCATGGCCGCAGACCCATGGCGGGTATGTTACCCACTTTGGGTCATCTGGGTGGAATACAGAGGACCTCACCTTGAAGTCCAAGAACAAAGAGTCAGATGCTTCTGACAGTGGAGGTGCAAATCTAGGTGGGACTGCTGAGAGGTAGCTGGGGATACTGGGGAAATCTTGGGAAACTGCTCTAGACAACAAGGGCTTTTGTTGAGGTCTGGATAGAGTGTAGGATCTCAGTGCAGCGAGGTTTGGACCATGGGCAGCAGTACTGACTGCAACCTCCTCCCACAATACTTGTACGAGAAGCTAAGCATGCCTCCTGTGGCAGCATATATCTCCGGGGTTGTTGGGATCGGTACCATCTGTTAACTCGGCAAATGTCTTTCAAGGGGACGGCCTCGACACACCTGGAACAGGCTCTGAAGGCAGCAATCCCCTCTTGGGAGGGGATGAGCATTCAGAGGAGGGGAGTCTCTACCCCAAATGCTTCTTTGGGTCTCTGCCTGACTTAGTACTGATGCAGTCAAGTGAGGAACTGAACCTGAGGAATGGTCCTGAAAAGCCGCAGACATCTCTGATGGAACGCTCCATGCTGAAGTTGATGTACTTGGGGCACACGTCCCACGTGATGACTCTGATGGGGGTCGAAGTGCTGCCTCCATACGCAAGCACTTAAGCCTTGCCACCCTATCTTTTTTTTTTTTTTGAGCAGGGGCTTGAATCCTTTGCAAATGTGACATTTCTCACTAACATAGGATTCCCCCAAACATTTCAAGCAGGCCAAGTGCCGTTTGCTGACAGATATGGGTTTTGCACTGGTCCAGGAAGACTTAAACTCTGGCAAATGTGGCAATCATTCCAATACCAGTCCCAGTCCTGAGAGATAAAAAGTGGTCAAGAGAGATCAAAATCAGAAATCTAGCACTAAAAGTTGTCTAACACTAACTATAACTAAAACTAGTAAAAAAAAAAGAGAGAGAGAGAAAGACAGGATCTATATACAGAAAAGAGTAAGGGAAGCTCTTGAGTTAGCAAGCCTGGATTGCTCTGATAACCATCACTGGCAGTAAGAAGGAACTGAGGTGGCTATCCTCTCTTACACAAGCATGCAGTGGTATGTGGTGACAGAAGGCACATGAGCCACCCTGACAGGTACTGCGGATGAAAAAAATCTGCAAAATCAGTGCACTGGGCTCATGGCATCTACACTGGAATGGACATGTGTGATCACTCAAAGAAGAAAATATGATTTCTTCCAGGTCTGGTAAAAACGTTAAATAGCGACATCCAAGGATTGTAGTAGCCCTTTTGGCCACAGCATCACACTAGGATCTCCAGTTCACCTCATTATCCATGCTGACTGGCAGGTCTTTTTCAGTCACTGCTTCTCAGGATAGAGTCCCCCATACTGTAAGTATGGCCTACATTGTTAGATGTAGAAGGCAAGTGAGGTATACATAATAAAAATTGCAATTGTTTTTAGTGGCCTTATCCCACTCTTCACCTCCTACCTGCAAGTTAATTATTAAAGTGGATTTATCTTAACACTCCAAAACATCTTTTAATGTCTTGACATATACCACTGACTCCACCAAAGTAGAGAAAAAAGATTGATTAGAAGCTGTCAAAGCACTACTTAGGAAACTAGAACAGCATGACATGCTTCCCAAATAGCATATATCACATCAGTTCCACAACTGTGATATAAATAGAGTTATGGACCTTGGGGGACACCAGGGCAGCTGACAGAACCAAATGCACACTGAAAATAGATCTTTCGACGTCAGAGGCAGAATTAGAGAGTACAGAGATTTCTGAAAGGATGCATCAAATCCCAGAACACAACAACAGGGCCAGGTGAAGGAGTATTAAGATACAGTCCTGTTTCTTTTGTTTTCCAAGTCACCTCCCAAACAACATAGAGAAAGCCAGCAATGGACAGGGTCAGGAGGAGCTGGATTGAACAGGCCNCCGAATTGCTGCCGAAGACCCAGATGTGCTGCCCCTCTCCGTTGTCTGCCCCAAGCACCTGCTTGCTGGGTTGGTGCCTGGAGCCGGCCCTGCCTACTGGTTCTCTTTTACTCCAGACAATATTTTGTTCTCCACCTCTAGGTCTCCATGAGCTGAAATAGCCAGATGGTCTTTGCAGGTGTTTCACACCATCAGTGTACAATCACCAGCTTCCTTCAGGAGATTTAGATCAGTCAAGTTTTGCTCCCTACTGATGTCATCACCCGCTGAAGTAATTTTCTTGTGTTCTCCTACACACAGAACGACTTAGGATACAGGCAGCTGAGGAAAAACTTAGCTTGGGGAGTAGGAATGTTACAAATATTTTGTTCATGTTTGTTTGAAAGGAAAATTACAACTTCCAATTTGTTTTATGGCTTGAAACCTAAAATGTAAGCAAAAAAAGTTTAAAAATAAAGTCAGAGTTTTTTACTGGCATCTTCCCCATCAAATCAAGCTCAGTGTTTGGTAACTGGAAAGCATGAACAGAAGTTGCTTATTGTGTTTACAACAAAGGGATTTATTATTGCTTCTATTATACTTTTCCTTTTTCAACATATCGTTCTCTCTCTCTCTCTTTAAATTAACATTGCAAGCAGTCTGTTCAACATCAGAACCTTTCTGACCTTTTTAGCTTACCACAGAGATCTTATCCAAACAGGACCAAAAAAAAAAATAAAAGGATTCCCTACTTCAGAATTTTTCACTTGAGATCTTCCCGTCCTTCAGCCTCTTTAATAAACTTTATCAAATAGTAACCACTTTCCCACCCCTACTTAGAGCAGGACAATAGTTGTCAACATAATCCTGCAAATCGCACATACAAAGAATAACAAAATGCACACATACATCCATATTTACGGATGAACAGAAAGGGTCAATTTGACCAATTTAGCATTCACCAAAGTACAGACAATGGCTTTTGAACTAGATTCTAACTCCTAACTGGAGAGTATAAGCACTTCAGAAATGTGTATTTATAATAATTGCAATTATCTTTACTGCAGTATTGAAAGGTCTGTAATTCATCTTCCAGAAAGGAGGATTATTTCAACAAGAGAATTGCCAACTTGAAAGAAAGTAAGAAGAAAAACTTCTGCTGCCACCATGGGCTTAAATACCTCAAATAAGAGGGTCCAAAATGAAGACTAAAACGAATAAATTCTATTTTCTGAGGCAGGCTTAGAACTCTCATCAGCAAAATTCAGTCTTCTTACCACGGCTATTATGCAATTCAGTGAAGATTCTATTTGAGAGATTAATCAGGTCTAGACAAATTATGTGAATCTATCCTCTTCAGGTGTTTTGTTCATCCTAAGGCATTCAAACCCTACATTTTATTGGAGAGGGTTTCACTTAAAATGTATCCAGAGCAGCATAACAAGTCTGACACTTCAGTCCATGACTGGATACTGGAGACAAGGGCTAGTCCACATAAGACACTCCATCCAAATACTTTGCAAGGAAATTAGCCTCAAGTAAAGGGCTTTAAAATTACACTAGACATTAACCTTTATACCTCTTTTTACTTTTATATTCTGTCACTGTCTCATACTTATAAAGAACAGGAGTACTTGTGGCACTTTAGAGACTAACAAATTTATTAGAGCATAAGCTTTCGTGGACTACAGCCCACTTGTTATGCATCCGAAGAAGTGGGCTGTAGTCCACGAAAGCTTATGCTCTAATAAATTTGTTAGTCTCTAA